>NC_138068.1:27917048-28158622 GCF_964194185.1 Rhinolophus hipposideros
TACCCATTTCCAGAACTTTTTCATCATTTCCAAATGAAAATTCTCTACTCGTTGAGCAACAACTCCTTATACTCCCCTCTCCCCAGCCCCTGGCATCCAACATTTTACTTTCTCTCTCTATGAATTTTCCCTTTCTAGATACCTCCTATAAGTGAAATTATATTTGTCGTTTTCGTGTGTCTGGCTTTTTTCACTTGTCATAATATTTTCAAGGTGCACCCATGTTGTACCATGTATTAGAACTTCATTTCTTTTTATGGCTAAATAATATCCCATGGCATATATATAACACATATTTTAATCCATTTGTCTATCGATGGACGTTTGGGTTGTTTTTACCTTTGGGCTATTGTGGATAATGCTGATATAAACACTGATGTACAGGATCTGAGCCCCTATTTTCAGTTCTTTTGGATAATACCTAAAAGTGAAATTGCTGTATCATATGGTGATTCTATGTTAACTTTTTAAGGAACCACCAAACTGGTTTCCACCATAGCTACACCAATTTACATTCCCACCAACAGTGCACAAGTGTTCGATTTCTTCACATCTTTGCCAACACTTACTGTTTTCTGTTCTTGCTTTTATAACAATGATCCTAATGTGTGTGAAATGCTATCTCATTGTGGTTTTGATTTGAATTTCCCTAATGACTAGAAATGTTGAGGATCTTTTCCTGTGCTATTGACCATTTGTGTATCATCTTTGGAGATACACTATTCATTTTTAAATTGGGTTGTTTGTTTGTTTTTGAGGTGTAGGAGTTCTTTATATATTCTGACCAATAATTGATTTTAGTCAGAAGTTCCCATGCTACATATAAATGAGCTTACTTAATGAAATTTTGCTATGTTATTAGATTATTTGATATATGTATGTATGCGTATATGTATATAAATATTTTATATATATGCATGCATATGTAAAAGTATACGTACATACATATCACATTCATATATATATATATAAAATTACAAAAATTATTGCAGTTTTAAGCTTGAATAATACCAAACTTAACCAAAAACATTATTTGGATGTTAAGTTATTTAAATTTTTAAATACTTGTTTATTGTCATGAATTTTAGAAAATTAATTTTAAGTTTGTTTATTTTTTGTTTCATCTAACCATCCCCAGTTAGAGGGATTAAAACAAAAGTACATAAACAACAAAAAGAAAATTGCCCTTTTCCTGGGTTATTTAATTCTTGTTAATTTCCAGTATGTTCCAAAGTGAAAAGAGCAGCAATTTGTATTAACATTAATGCAAATGGAGTCAGTCATTATTCTCTTGGTCTCTGAAAGTGAACTGCCTGGGTTGGAAAAACACTGCCACTTACTGACTATATGTGATTTCAGCTTGTTTATCCTCTCAAAACCTCACCTTCCTTGTCTGAAAATTGGGATAATAATAGATAATAATAGGCTATTGTGAGGATTGAACTAATAAACGTAGTGAAGTGATCTGTACATTTCTTAGACTCCTAAGAACCCAACTGGTATTAGAGAATGATCTGATTACCTCAGGAAGTTCACAACCCTCAAGGGTAACTTCCTAGATTTGAAGATGGAAGACACAGCTTGGAGTTCACCAGTGTATTGCTGGCTGATCATCAGAACCCCTCAGAGATCAAGAAAAGTGTAAGCAACTTCCATGTTTTGAGACCCCTGGTACATTTAAAAATGAGGCAGTGCTAGTTCAGGGTCATGGAAATTATGGGATGTTTAAATATTTGTGTTTAACAAATTAACATTTAACACACATATACATGGGCATACACAAACACAATGGCTACGTACAACTTCACTTGGTGATAACATCATAGTGTAAATTTATAATCTTTAATGAATGGGAGGTCTAGGCCAGGGACCCTCCTGAAATCTCTTGCCTACTACCACCATCCCATGGTAAGCTCTAATAATCATATAAAATAAAAGATCATGAGAGTTTAAGACTCAAAGTAACATGATTATTATTTAGTTCAGTGAATTTTATACTCTGATACCCAAATTAGAAAACAGATAAAAGTGTAATTTCTATGGTTAAGGTAAGCGGGGGGTTGTTGAGACTGCCTGGCCCATGCGACTTATCTTTAGGAGGCTTTGAAGACCCAAGAATAATGCATGGCTTCAAGAACAAGTTTAGAAACCATTGTTTTAGTCTGATCTTATTTTGTAGATGTCCTCTTCCATCCCACACTCTAGGAGTGGTGATTGGGAAGGAGTGGTGCAAAAAAGGTAGAAAGTATGAATTAATGACAATATATAGGTAGCCCTAGAGAATAAATTGAAATTAACATTAAAACCCTAATCATGGAGAGTGACCATTTCCATTGCCTTATGTAAATCAGTTGTAAAGCATGTCTGAAGTCAAACATGTCTGAAAGAATGAGCACATATATATTCAAATAGGCCTATATTATACAATTAGTTTAAATAGTTTTCAATTATTCTTTTCCATTTCCTTCTTATCCTCTTAGTCCCCCTTTCCCCCTCCTCCCCTTCTTTCTTCTTTTCCTCTCCCTCCTCTTTCTTTAAATATTCTTTTACAAACTATACAGGTCAGGTCAGATTTTATTACCTTTAGGTGAAGGTGGTTGTAAGAATAAGGAGCAAAGAGCAAAAACACTTATCTTCATGCTGTGTAACAGCAAATGTAAATATACAGTACATCATAAGAAATTCCACAGATGGAGTTATTATAACAGTGAAAAACTACACAGATTATGCTCTCCTTAGGCATTTATTAATTTTTGTATGATGAATGGAGGTGAGAAATCATCATTAGAGAACATAATGGTCTCTGATGATGTATTTATGACACGGAACAATGTCATGTGATGAAGTGTTTACAACATGTAATGAGGTTGTGTAACAATCTTTTTACAGCCCGCAATTACATTGACTAATTCCTTATAAAAATACTCAACGATATGCTCTCCCTGTGCACATGCTTGATATCACAGCGGTTTAGTAACTGATGCTTCTAAACTGCAAAATCAAGCAGCTTGGATGACTCAATACTCTGTTTCCTATCCAAGACATATAAAATATCCTGGGTGTTTAGTTAGTACACTCCACGAATTGTCTCTTATTGGAAGTGACTGAGATAACTAATATAATGTATGGGTGTCAAATATCTTTCTGGGTTAGAGAACTTGAGAGTCAGTTTTACACCTGAAATAACCATTCTATATTCTATATACCATGTATACAAGTGGACACTTTGGTCAGTGTTGCTCAAGCAGTAGTTCGCCGTAATCAGAAGTGTCTGAACACTGATGGTAACCACTTTGAGCACCTCTTGTAATTGCAGAAGTCAAACGTGACTTGTATTCATCTTTTGTTATTGGTATGTATTGAGTATTATAATTTTAATAACAGTTTTCCTTTCGTAAAATGTGTATACATTTTCTTTGGTTCTTTCTCTCTTTCTCCACACACACACACAGACCCTTTTATTGTAGCAAAGGGAGAAGTATGCATACTGTTGTCTGACATCCAGGGATCTAGGGCAATGTTTGTACCTGACCCTCACCTTCAGTCCTTTAATTATCTAGAGGTGATCCCTTGACTTATTTCACTAATTAGTGAAGAATATGACTCAAATGAGGTTTCCCAAATGTAAAATATGAGACAGAAAACACTTTCCATATGAAATCATGAATAATCTAAATTATATGTGAGTGTAAAGATGGATTAGGCGGCTGGGGAGTAGGAGCTGTTAAGAGGCTAAGAGGTTGAGGTGCAGAACTTGAAATAAGACCCTAAACCTCTTGCCAGGAAATGAGTTTTAAGATGTCAGTGAGAAAATGCTGAATCTATCCTGCAGATGTGTGAGAGTACGCGGGAAAATGAAGAAGTAGGATGATGAATAGATAAAGAGAAATATGATGTAGAAATATCGTGTAGTGAACTTTCATCAGAATATGAATGAGCAGTTGAAAGGGGTTCTAATCTGAGGAAGACGAATGGACTAGGAGAAATATTAGTGTAGGTACATTGAAAGGCGAAATAGGTTGAAGTATTTAATTTGTAAATATTCAAAAATGTGTGTTGTAGAGGTTGATTTAAGACTGAGTAAACTATACAAACTGAGCTAAAACATCATGTCAGAAAGGGTTTGCTTCTATGAGATAATGAAGTCTAACGGGATTTTAGCATCTCATAAAATATGGCTAATCCCTTATAATAAGACTAATATAATATTGAGAGGAAGTGAATATGACCAGGTCATATAATCATGTCTTATATTTACATAAATCTTTATAATTTCCAAAACACTTTATATAACTCAATCAAGCTTCTGAACATTGTAGTACATGGGCTGGAAGAATTATGTTCCCTTACTATTTTTCAAAGTTAGAAACTAAGACCCTGAGAAGTTAAATGACCATTGTTTCAAGGTCTTGGAATGAATTAATGGGGAGGTCACACACTCTTTTTTCTCATCCAGAGCTATTCCTGAGAAAAATGTTGGCCTCGGGTATGGTGGCCTTGGGTATGGTGGAGGGACCAAGTGGCCTGTGGCCAACCTAACATACCAACTGGAGACAGTTAACTACACACTCACACACGCACACACCAGTACGTGGAGTGTGATAGCTCTTGTTTTTCTCACCTTGTTCTGTGGCCAAAACAGTTAGTGTGGAAGCAAAACAACAGAACTGAATTGAAAAAGAGCTGCGTGCCAGAGTCAAAAGCCTGCTAGCTACGCATAGTTTCACGGGACAGAAACATCTTATTAGCATCATCACTTGACACAAGGTTTCTTGTCTTTGCCAGGAAGGAAAGAATTTATTTCAACAATGCCAGAGATCTAATTGGTTATTAAGAGAGTGATTATCCTACTCCTCTGTGTCCTGCTGGTTTCCTCTGGTCCCAGACCTCCAAAGAACTTCAAAAAGAACTCTGCATAAAGAGGAGCGACTGGATTTGAACAGATAAATTGGATTTGAAGACTAACAAGTTTCTGTCAGTGATACATTAGGGCAATTTGTTGAAATACTCTGGCTATTATTTTGTCTGTTGTTGCCATGAAGGTTCTGTTAAGTCATTTTACTTTGGTTCGTTCCCAGAAATGAGCAATAGGATTCACACAGAGGGGGCCATAGAGTGATTGCTGGTGACTGTGTCACCGAGTTGCCACGATATATTTTAGTCCAGTTTTTAGTCCAGTTTTTAGTCCAGTTTTCATGCTATTCATTTCTGGGTTATATAAAATAATAAATAATAAATAAAATAATAATGAGTAGACAGATTTTGATGGCATCTTATGACAAAGTGCGATAATGTGTGAGTTAGGAAGGGATGGTGGTGCTCCAGACTTAGATTTGCTTCTTGGTATTCCAGTCACAAGATCAGGCTCAGCCATTAGTTTGCTGAGATGGAGCAGGAATTTTTGATTAGTTTTTTTTTTTTCTCCTGTCAACAAACAATGAGAAGCAGTGAGATTTGCTGCAGTAACCAATTATCCAAGCAGCAGGGTAAATGTAGTGAGGACATCGTAAGAGGAAGAGACATATAGAATTCAAATAGCATTAACAACATCTTGGTTATCAAAGCAATTGAGGGAAAAGATAGGTACGCTGACAAAGCCACTTTCTAGAAAATAATTTCTTTGCAGCAAAGACTCAAACAGGATTTTCCTGATTTTAAATGTCATTTGAAACTTGTGTTTTATTTTCCGTATGAATCTCAAAGAAAATTAATGGAATTTTTCTATTTCCATTTATATTGGAGTATAAGGATTTAAAATGATATGTTTGACATTATCTTATATTATACTCGTGTGTTATTATCCACTTCTCATGGATGAGTAAACTGAGGTTCAAAAAACCTAAGTAACTTTCTTTAAGATTCACTATTTATACTTTTAGACTTTCCGCTACACCTCATTGCATGCATATAATACAAACATACTTCACACCTTATATTCTGCTTCAGCTTGTTTTCACTTCTTATTATTCACCTTATTGAAAAATGCATCTTTTAAAAATAGGTGAAAGCAACTTTGTCTTGGTAGAGCACTTCAGGTACTGAAGAAGTAATTTCAAATTCAGTTATCTTAATTATATTTTGAATTGATGACCTGTACTATAAATATATTTTTTTTGCAAGAAGTTTCAATATTTAAAAACTTTATTTTTTTGACCTTCTGCATCTAGATATCAGAATAGTTAGGAGGGTTTTCTTGCTTTTGTTTGTCATAGCGTCAATAAAATTGACTTCCATTGTGTTTTCTGTTATTCTATAAAATATCAGAGGGGAAAAAGTAAATTATTTGTATTTCAAAGATGAATAAGAACTTGGATCTTAGAGCAGATTAAACTTCCAACACTGGTGAAGGAAAAGGGGTCCCTTCACTTCTGGTGGACCTTGTTTGTCAGCCTTATTTCCCAGCCTCAGGGCACGGCTTCTTGATGTGACCTGCTAAGGATGAGGGGTAGGGGGGGTTAAGAGAGAGACAGGCCAGAGGGCAGAGAAATCACACACCAGCCAGTCTCAGGACGTGAGGTGAAATGAACCTTCTAAGTCCAGGGCCTGACTTTTTACAGGTCACTGAGCCCAGGGCAATTGCCACAAAGAGAATACAATTTACATCATGTACAACGTAAGCATTTTTAATCAAAGAAAGAAAAGCAAAATGAAAAGAGGACAGAATCTAGAGTTCTAAGTAGTAGCAAGGGTGTAATTTGATGTTTTTAACTTGCAATGTTCATGCACTGTATTTTAAGTTTAATGCTTATTTGAATGAGTTCTTAAAAGTGTTATCATATTTAGTGTCTATCGGTCTACAAAAAATAGCTAATATTTCATCAAGAGTTTTTTGAGACAATTGAGGAAAATTTAATTTGGAATGACTCCCTGATTTATTTATTGCTTTTGAGTAACTAAATTCTAATCAGGCAGCTATTACCTTAATAGAACAAAATACATACCACTGGAGCATGAAAAGGATAATGCTTTTTTTTTTTTTTTTTGGTTTGGTTTTCCCAGGCTTTATTGCAACAATTAGATTTACCATAATCAATAAAATATGTGAGCCAAGTTTATTGAAGTGCCAATATCCCATTGCATAATTTCCCCTGGGAACCTTAATTTTTAATTCAAAAAGAAAAGTGGAAGATTTGTCATACAGATGCCAGTGATTGTGTGAGGTTAAGGAAAGCACAGGACTCCTTCCAGAAATCAAAGTGGGGCTTAGAACAATTCCCTTACCACTCCTTCTTACATCCCTTGGCTCACCATTAATTTTTCAGGAAAATGTGATCTTGTAATGGCCCACATATAGATCTCTTTGCCTAGATTTCAGAAAGATGTATTGGACAGTAAGACTCAGTGACTTTGACTTTATCATCTCCAACAGTCAAAAGCACTCAGGGGTATTATGATTGACTTACGAAGTTTGAACAGTAAAAGGAAGTGAGTCCGTGAGTTCAGCTACGGGCATACTTTACAACTATACATACCAGTATTTGGAATGGAATGTGAGCCCTTAATGGACTGAGAAAATGAGGCTGGAAGCCCTACTAATGAAGATGAAGACACTTTTTGGCAGCATGCAGATTTTTTTTTGTAATGGTTAAATGATGTGCTAGTTAGATTGATTGCAGAAATATCCCTGGTTGTGCACTCTGCCCTATATCCAAGCCCTTTGCAATATTGTACTTGTAACTGCACTCATCAAGCGAGGAGCCGGTATTCCCACCCCATGGATCAAGATTGACTCTGTGACTTTATTTTGGCCAAAAGAATGCACTGGAAGTGGTGTGTTAGAATTCCAAGCCTAGGCCTCGAAAGACCTTGAGCACTTTCACAAAATGAAATATTATAATGCAGTATTCACTGAGTTGAAGGGTCAAGGAGAATCTAGAGATGTCAAAATAGGACCATGATAACATTTCTTTAGGGCTCATGGAGTTCTATCTTTAAAAACCACATGCACCTTTCCCCACATGCTTGCTTCCTGTTCTGATCTCACTTAGTTGATATATCATTGGAGCTGGAAGAAGTCATAAAGATGATCTAATCTAATCCAATACCCTCATTTTATAGATAAGAAAATAGATGGAGAACATTTATAAAGTTTACTTAAGTTCACGTGGAAAGTGTTGTTTTATTTTGGCTGTGTTGGTGCACGTGCACATTGCACATGTGCGTGTGTGTGTATGAGTGACATGAAGTATGAGATGTTGCTAGATTAAAACAGATACAAAACATAACCCTATTCCTCTGAGAGTTGCTGATCTACTCTATCCTGGATTTTGTTGAACATCAGGTGGTATCTAATCTAGAATACCAAATCTTAGATATTGAGTCCAACTTTCTTCTTTGGCAAAAATGAAAATGGAGAGTTATTCCCAAGAGTATCCTGGTTGCTAATGCCATAGCCCCATTATACTACCGAGAAGGAGAGTCCAGCCTATGGATTGCCTATTCACAGAAGATAGCAGAGTCCCGTGTTTCCAATTTCTATCCATTTCCATAGTGATAAATTATTTTTTGTTTCTACTTTTGTTTCCCATTTCCTCTTCCATGGGAGCAGGATCTGCTTGCCGATCACTCTACCCTTCAGGTAATCAAAGCTTTTCAGTTTCTGTTCAATATTCCCTTCTCCAAGCTTAAAAGGACAAGCTGGTCATGTTATTCTATCCTCTTTAAAGTTACGTTCTTCGTAGCAGCTCTCTAATGTTGATCTGGGCGGGTATCAGTTAAAATCAGATTAAAATTTGACTTATACCAAGTATACTCAAAGGACTGTTTCATAATTTCCATATGCACGTTCTAATATGCTGACAATTTTTTTCAAAGGGCAGAAACATGGCTGACATACATTCCACTTAGAAAAATATTTTTAATTTTGCATCTAAAAGATAGGTTCATCAATTTAAGATGTCACTGAAGTTTGTGTCCAGAAAAAATTTCTTCCTGTTGTTTTCGACTAATTATTTCCCCCACCATTATACATTTATTTATGGTTAAAATTAAGATCAATTCAGACTCAATTTTAAAGTCATTTTAAACTTCATTCTTTGTGTAGATAATATGTTAACCACAGCAGAAAATTATAAACAAAGCAATTACCACTGTAATAAATAAGTTGATACATTTTTTTTTCAAGTTCTGGGCCAAAGGTGTGCACAATTATTGCCTAGCTGTAATCGTGCTTTCACTTAAAAGCTTTACAAGGAGGAGGGTATTTTCCCATGATGGTGGTTGGGAAATGAGGATCTCATGCTAGCTTCTCATGCCCTATCTCCTCAAGTGAAGTCCCAGTGACGCTTTCCCTTCCACATTCTTTCTCTCACGCTAAAGGCTCAAGGCTCTAATATTGGGTACAGGCCAGGTGGCATACTGGCCTCTGTCAAAGGGCGATCATCATTTGGCATCCAGGAAAAGTTCAGCAGGACTAGGTGCTAGTGAGAAGCACTGCTCAGCATTTCATGGAGCACAGAGTGTGGGTCCCTAGACCCTGACTCAGCTCTCCCATAGGCCCTGACGCTTAAGCAGTGCTATCTCATTGATGTTTTATTTTATAATATATGAAATATTACTTAACGATATACACAAGTGAGAGGCAGAATCAGAATGTAAATTAGTAAGAGATGAAAAGCAAAAATAGACAAATTAGTAGAAAATCAATGGTAGGCACATGACACAGATCCAGGAATGAGTTTAATTTAATGAAATGTAACTACTTTCCCAAGCACAAAGCAACTGATCAAGAAAAGAACAATTCTTGCTGTTAGTTATCCCAAAATAATTATCTCAAGAGCCCTCAAAAACCTTAAAGTGCCCCATTTTAGGGATAACATCGTCTCATATACAGCTCCTTTGCCCAAAGTGTGCTTCTTGTAACAACAATACTGGACTCACCTTGGAGCTTGTTAAAAATGCAGAATCTCAGGCTTCAGCCCAGCCCTTCTTAATCAGAATCAGCACTTTAACCAGATCCCCTGGAGATCCGTGTCCATCATGTTAAAATGTGAGCTGTCTTGGACAAGAAAAGCATCCCTAGATTAGACACAGTTCTTCCTGAGGCTTGATTCTCTACGCATATTTCGGAGGGCTATGCTGATGTATCCTTGGTGAAAATGACTTTATGAATTTTGTTGGTGTGGCTTATCCAGAGGTAGATGTCAAAGACTACCTAGCCACTCGTATGAATGGTCTTCCCAGCCTTTAGACAGTCTCCCAAGTACAGATTCTTGCAGGCAGGATTGTGCATATTGAACAACAGTGATTTTCCACTTGTATTTTCTGTCAAGGATCTGGATTGTACTTACATTTGGAAGGTCCTGAAGATAATGGGGAGCCTGATGGGGACATGCGTGTATACAGAGGTCTTTTCACCTTGAGCACACAGGTAGCATGGCCAAGGTTCTTGTTAGAGAAATGTTTTCCAAACCCATGGATAGTTCATAAAATTAATGTAGTGGTTCAGAACCAGCCTGGAGAAATAAAACAAAATAGCTGAGAACTAAAATAAAGGGACTGGGATAGAAAATATAAGAGCAGTACTTGTAGTAAGGGGAAGTTCTGTTTTGTTAAACTTATGTTCCAATTACACATATACATGTATGTGTGTACCAAGTCTCAAAGTAAATTGCAGGGGCTTTTTTTGCATTGGCCAGCAGTCAAAAGTTTGAAAATCACTGCCTTTGAATGTATATCTTTGAATACACTCTTATGGAGAGGCACATAAGGGAGGTTTACTCCCTATGAATGTCAAGAGGAAAAATGTCTTAATTTTCAACAACCATAGGCTATATTTTATATTAAAAATTAGAAATGAAAATCCATAATATTATGTGCTATGATTTCTACACAGAAACCAATATTCACAATTTATATAAGAATCATAAAAGGAAATCCACCATTAACATGTCTCTTCAGGCACTTGGGTGCCTGGTTTAGTTTTTGGAAATATGGGATTTTGAGTATAAAATAAAATTTCGGAAATGTTGGTGCTCATGATTCGTGAAATGAAATAGCTATCCATTAATTGGGCATTCGTCTGACAAAAGCATCATGTCAAAATTATAGGAAGAAAGTCAGATTTAAGAATTCCTCCCATGAAACTTCTTGAGCATAAAATCTCTCCTGCAAATCAACATTTTATTAATTGAGTATAAAAGGCTTAGGAACATATTTATTTGATTTACTATCAAATTCACATAGGCTTGCCACATTTACTGACGAGGTGTTTTTTGTTTTTGTTTTTGTTTTTAATTTATTGGGGTGACATTTGTTAGTAAAATTACATAGATTTCAGGTGTACAATTCTGTATTACATCATTTATAAATCCCATTGTGTGTTCACCACCCAGAGTCAGTTCTCCTTCCAGCACCATATATTTGATCCCCTTTACCCTCATCTCTCACCCCTCTCCCTCCTTACCCTCTGGTAACCACTAAACTATTGTCTGTGTCTATGAGTTTTTCTTTCTCATTTGTTTGTCTTGTTCTTTTGTTGTTTTTGGTTTATATATAACATATCAGTGAAATCATGTGGTTCTCTGCCTTTTCTGTCTGACTTATTTCGCTTAGCATCATACTCTCAAGATCCATCCATGTTGTCACAAATGTTCCTATATCATCTTTTCTTACCGCCGAATAGTATTCCATTGTGTATATATACCACAACT
Source organism: Rhinolophus hipposideros (assembly GCF_964194185.1). Classification (NCBI taxonomy): domain Eukaryota; kingdom Metazoa; phylum Chordata; class Mammalia; order Chiroptera; family Rhinolophidae; genus Rhinolophus; species Rhinolophus hipposideros. Next base: position 27,928,700 of record NC_138068.1, read on the forward strand.
TCTTTATCCATTCATCTATCGAAGGACATTTTGGTTGTTTCCATGTCTTGGCCACCGTAAACAAAGCTGCAATGAACATTGGAGTACACGTGTATGTATAAATGTTTATGTATAAATGTTTTCAGATTTTTTAGGTAGATACCCAGGACAGGGATTGCTGGGTCATGTGGTAATTCTATTCGTAATTTTTTGAGGAACCTCCACACTGCCTTCCATAGCGGCTGCACCAGTCTGTATTCCCACCAACAGCGTATGAGGGTTCTTTTTTCTCCACAGCCTCTCCAACACTTGTTACTATTTGTCTTGTTGATGATAGCCATTCTGACTGGGGTGAGGTGATATCTCATTGTGGTTTTTATTTGTATTTCTCTAATGATTAGTGATGTTGAGCATTTTTTCATGTCTATTTGCCATTTGTATGTCCTCTTTGGAGAAATGTCTCTTCAGGTCCTCTGTCCATTTTTTAATTGGGTTATTTGTTTGTCTGTTGCTGAGTTACATGAGTTCCTTGTATATTTTGGCTATTAGCCACTTATCGGAGGCACTGTTTGCAAAAACCTTCTCCCATTCAGTTGGTGGCCTCTTTATTTTGTTGATGGTTTCTTTTGTTGTGCAGAAGATTTTAAGTTTCATATAGTCCCATTCATTTATTTTAGCTTTTACTTCCATTGCCTTTGGAGTCAAATTCATAAAATGTTCTTTGAACCCAAGGTCCATAAGTTTAGTACCTATGTTTTCTTGTATGCGGTTTATTGTGTCAGGTCTTATGCTTAAGTCTTTGGTCCATTTTGAATTAATTTTGGTACATGGTGACAGATAGCAGTCCAGTTTCATTCTTTTGCATGTGGCTATCCAATTCTCCCGCCACCATTTATTGAAGAGGCTGTCTTTCCTCCATTGTATGTTTTTAGCTTCTTTGTCAAAAATTATCTGTCCATATTTATGTGGTTTTATTTCTGGGTTCTCAATTCTATTCCATTGGTCTATGTGTCTGTTTTTCTGCCAATAACATGCTGTTTTGATTATTGTAGCCCTGTAGTACAAGCTAAAGTCAGGGGTGTGAAACCTCCAGCATTGTTCTTTTTTCTTAAGATTGCTTTGGCTATTCGGGGTCTTTTGTGGTTCCAAACAAATCTGATGATTTTTTGTTCTATTTCTTTAAAAAATGCCATTGGGATTTTGATGGGGATTGCATTAAATCTGTATATTGCTTTGGGTAATATGGCCATTTTAACTATGTTGATTCTTCCAATCCATGAGCTCGGAATATCTTTCCATTTCTTTGTATCTTCTTCAATTTCTTTCAAAAATGTCTTATAGTTTTCAGCATATAGGTCCTTCACATCCTTGGTTAAGTTCCTAGGTATTTAATTAAAATTCCTAGGTATTTTATTCTTTTTGCTGCAATTACAGAAGGAGTTGTTTTTTGTATTTCTTTTTCTGAGATTTCGTTGTTAGTATATAGGAATGCAATGTACTTTTGTACATTGATTTTGTAGCCAGCAACTTTACTGCATTCGTTGATTGTTTCTAATAGCTTTTTGGTGGAATCTTTAGGGTTTTCTATATATAGCATCATGTCTTCTGCAAAGAGTGATCATTTAACTTCTTCATTCCCAATTTGGATGCTTTTTATTTCTTTCTCTTGCTTCATTGCTCTGGCAAGGACTTCCAACACTGTGTTGAAAAGCAGAAGTGATAGGGGACAGCCCTGTCGTGTTCCTGAACGTAGAGCAAAGGGCTTCAGTTTTTCACCATTAATTATGAGATTAGCTGAGGGCTTCTCATATATGGCCTATATTATGTTAAGGTATTTTCCTTCTATATCTATTTTATTAAGTGTGTTAATCATAAATGGATGTTGTATCTTGTGAAATGCTTTTTCTGCATCAATTGATATAATCATATGATTTTTGTCCTTTATTTTGTTTATGTGATGTATCACATTGATGGATTTGCGGATGTTGAACCATTCTTGTGCCCCAGGGATGAATTCCACTTGGTCATGATGAATAATCTTTTTAATGCATTGTTGTATTCGATTTGCTAAAATTTTGTTTAGGACTTTTGCATCAGTATTCATCAGAGATATAGGTCTGTAATTTTCTTTTTTGTGTGTTGTCCTTACCAGGTTTTGGTATCAGGGTAATGTTGGCCTCATAAAATGAGTTGAGTACTGTCTCTTCCTAAAGTTTTTGGAAGAGTTTGAGGAGGATTTTTATTAGATCCTCTTTGAAGGTTTGGTAGAATTTAATAGTGAAGCCATCTGGTCCCGAATTTTGCTTTTGGGAAGGTTTTGGATGACTGATTCAATTTCGTTACTGGTGATAAGTCTGTTTAGATTTTCCAGGTCTTCATGGTTCAGCCTTGGAAGGCTATATGTTTCTCAGAACTTGTCCATTTCTTCTAGGTTATTGAATTTGGTGGCATATGGTCCTTCATAGTATTCTTGGATGATCCTTTGTATTTCTGTGGTGTCCGTGATAACTTCCCCTTTTTCATTTCTGATTTTGTTAATTAGTGTCTCCTCTCTTTTTATCTTAGTGAGTCTAGCCAAGGGTTTGTCGATATTGTTAATCTTTTCAAAGAACCAGCTCTTTGTCGCATTAATTTTTTCTATTCTCTTTTTGTTCTCTATTTCATTTAGTTCTGCTCTGATTTTTGTTATTTCCTTTCTTCTGCTGACCTTGGGTTTCACTTGTTCTTCTTTTTCTAGTTCTTTAAGGTGTAACATGAGGTTATTTATTTGGGATTTTTCTTGTTTCTTGAGATAGGCCTGTAATGATATAAATTCCTCTCTTAAAACTGCTTTTGCTGCATCCCAAAAATTTTGGTAGTATGTATTTTCATTGTCATTTGTTTCTATATATCTTTTGATCTCTCCTCTAATTTCTTTTTTAACCTAGTCATTCTTTAAATGTATGTTGTTTAATCTCCATGTATTTGTGTTTTTTCCTGCTTTCTTTTTGCAGTTGATATTCAATTTCAAAGCCTTGTGATCAGAGAATATGCTTGGTATGATTTCAATCTTCTTAAATTTGCTGAGGCTGATTTTGTGTCCCAATATATGGTCTATCCTTGAGAATGTTCCATGTATACTAGAAAAGAATGTATAGTCTGATGTTTTAGGATGAAGTGCTCTATACATGTCAATAATGTCCATTTCATCTAATGTGTCATTTAGTGCTGCTATTTTATTATTTATTTTCTGTTTGGATGATCTGTCCATAGCTGTCAATGATGTATTTAAGTCCCCTAGTATAATTGTATTTTTGTCAATTTCTCCCTTTAGTTCTGTTACTAGTTGCTTGGTACATTTCAGTGCTCCCTGATTGGGGGCATAAATATTGATGACTATTATGTCTTCTTCTTGTATAGTCCCCTTTACCATTATGAAATGTCCATCTTTGTCTCTTGTTATCTTTTTCACCCTGAAGTCTGTTTCATCTGATATCATATGGCTACACCTGATTTTCTCTGGGTACCATTTGCTTGGAGTGTCAATTTCCACCCTTTCACTTTGAGTCTATGCTTGTCCTTGTAGCTGAGATGTGTCTCTTAGAGACTGAATAGTGTTGGGTTTAGTTTTTTGATCCAATCTGCTACTCTGTGCCATTTTATTGGTGAGTTCAGTCCATTTACATTTAGGATGATTATTGATATGTGAGGATTTCCTGTCATTCTATCTTTAGTTTTCTGGTAAGGCTGTGTCTCCATTGTTTCTTTGCCTTTTTGTTGTTGTCTATTATTTCTGGGTGGTACTATTCTATGATGTTTCCCTCTGTTTCTTCTTTTATTACAGTATGTATTTCAGTTCTGAATTTTTTTTTTTTTGGAGTGGTTACCCTTAAGTTTATGTAAAAGAAAATTTGATATTTAGAGTATTCCATTTTCTTCAGCATGCTTACTTTCTCCATTCCCATATTCTGGTTCAGGCCTTTATTCTCCCCCTTTTTATGTTTTGGTTGCCACAAATTGTCCCTGTTGATGGTGGTCGAATAGCCTCCTTAGTATTTCTTGTAGTGCAGGTAGTGTATTAGAAAATTCCCTCAGCTTCTGTATGTCTGGAAAGGTCTTTATTCCTTCATATCTAAAGGATATCTTTGCTGGATATATTATTCTTGGCTCATAATTTCTCTCTTTCAATAGTTTGAATATTTGGTTCCACTCCCTCCTGGCTTGTAGAGTTTCTGCTGAAAAATCTGATGATGATCTAATGGGTTTTCCTTTGTAAGTTACCATCTTCTTTTCCCTGGCTGCCTTGAGGATTCTTTCTTTGTCGTTAATTTTAGACAGCTTCAATACAATGTGCCTTGGAGAAGGCCTGGTGGGATTGAGGTAATTAGGTGTTCTATTTGCTTCTTGGATTCAGGATCCAGTTCTGTCCACAAGTTTGGGAAGTTCTCATCAACAACTTGTTTGAATGTATTCTCTGTTCCCTTCTCTCTTTCTTCTCTTTCTGGTATGCCCATTATTCTTATATTGCTCTTTCTGATGGAGTCAGAAAGTTCTTATAGAGTTCTTTCATTTCTTTTAAGTCTCAAGTCTCTTTGCTCTTCCATTCGTATAATTTCAAGGTTTCTATCTTTGATGATTCTTTCCTCCATCTGGCCAACTCTACTACCTAAGTTGGTCATTTCATTCTTAATTTCTTCTGAGTTCTTAATCTCCAGAAACTCTATTTGGTTCTTTTTTAAAATTTCAATCTCTTTTGTAAAATGCTCCTGTTGTTCTTTGATTGTGTTTCTGAGTTCATTAAATTGCCTTTCTGTGTTTTCTTACATCTTGTTGAGTTTTTTCTGAACTGCAATCTTGAATTCTCTGTCATTTAAGTCACATATTTTCATATCTTTAAGTTCCTTCTTTGGAGACTTTTCACTTTCTTTCTGAGCTGTCTTGTTGTCTTGGTTATTCATGGAAATTACTGATTTATTATTTCTTTTCCTAGACATCTACAGGAGTGGCTTCTGCAACAGTTTGATAGGAAGACGTCTTTCTTTTGTTTTCCAGTACTTGTTGGTAGAATGTTTTATTTTCTGTCCGACTGCAGCCTTTTTTTTTCCTCTCACATGGTAGTGCTATGTTTTCTCTGCACTATTCCAGGTTCTCGCACATTGGGGGGATTCCCTCAGAGATGGGTTTCTCCTCTGTTAATAGTTCACCTGGGTCACAGGACGCAGTGTCCTTGTGGGTATGCGGAGAGTTTTTGAAGTTGCAAAGCTCTTCCTGCACCAGATTCAGAGCCCATATGTTTCAGCAATTCTGTTTACTCCTACAGGGATCCACCCAGATAGGTTTGCCAGGGGCGGGGTAAATTGTGAGAGGTGGCCCAGAGCAATGGCGGCGACCACCACCACAGCTGGTCCCGCTTCCACAGCTCCCTCCCCTTTGCCGGAACTAGTTGGGCTGGGAATCTGTGTCTGTGGTCCACAGTTCTCAGAACAGCAAATATTCTGTTCTTTTGAGCTGACACTGCTAGTGTTCCACTTCTAGCACTGGGCAGGTGGGGGTGGGGTGAGCTCTGGGAGGGTAGGGAGGGGGCGGCTAGTCTCAGTGCCTAAGGCTTCCGTTCTCTGCTCGGCAGTGAGGGCTTAAACCAGTGTTTTCAGCCTTCTTCCCTCAGTCTTTCCTCCGAGGTCTCTGCTGTGAACGTTGAGTTCAGCCGTGTTATATGCTGCACTCTCAGCCCTGTGGGCCTTAAGTGGAGCCCTAGAAGTCCGAGTTCTTCCCTCTGCCGCAGCTGCGGTAGTTCCGGGATGCAGCGAGCTCGGAGCACTGAGCCAGGTCTGCGTCCTGCGCCCGCAGGGCTCTGTCCCCGCATTTCTCCCTTCCCTCCTGCCCCTCTCGTGCGATTCTCCCACTTTTAGGTGAATTCAGTAGTGGGCCTCTTCGTTTTGCCTGTCTGCTGTGCAGGGAGTCTTTTGTGGAGTTATTGTCGTTCGATTAGTTGTAAATTCTAGGGGAGCTTTACAGAGGCTCACCTCACGCCGCCATTTTGATGACGTCTTCTGTTTTTCTTTTTTTAAGACAAAATTGGTAGAGAATGGTGCAGAGAATTTCCTATTACCACAGTGAGGTTCTCCCTCATAAAGTTAAGGTGGAATTGTTTATGTTTCCAGCTTTGAATTAATATACCAAAATGTCCTAAGATATGCAATTCATTCAAATTTTCATTCTGTTCTCTTTTAAAGAGCTGTTTTACAGAAATATTTATAGCTGAGAACCAACATGGTATCATGTTTATATCTAGAAGATTATGCATAAAAAGCTGTTTTTAAAAATAAAGCAATAATGTATTATCAAAATCAGTCATTATGCTCTGACTTACATGAATTAAGATTCATTGGCTGTTCCCTAAGCTATAATATTTCTACTATTTTTTTTCCTTTTCTAAAAGCCCGATGCTTTCTTTTTGGTGAACATTCTATATTAATATGTTTGAATGCATAAATAAAAACACTCTTAAAATTAAAATATTACATACTTTCAATTGGTCAAAATCAGTAAATATTAATATGTTGTATACCATTGATTTTTTTAAACAGTTAATAACTTTAGAACAGTTTCCAGAGGATACATAGATAGTATAGTCAAGAATTTTTTTTTTTGCATTATATGTATCAAGGTGACATCAGAGAGATTTCTATGGAATATGTACACAAATGATATTAGAATGGTTTCATTCATATTGGTTGGTTAAACTAAATAGTACCAGAAGGAACTTTCCTATTGCACATAAGAGGAAATACTCTGGCTGAACTATAATGATGCAGAAACATGACCAGTTAAGAAGAGGAGCATTAAAACAACCTGATTTGGGGTTTACATGATAGAGAAACTAACAGAGCAAAAGAGTAATTGCACTCCCCAAATAGAAGAGATTGTCTGATTATCTGGTCACCATTTAAAATAATTTAAGCTACTTAATAAAACAAGCTTCAGAACTTTAGCATCTAGGCAAAGAACATACAAACACTTCTGTCCCTTGGCAAGGCAAAAAAAGTCATGGTACTCCACAACTCTGTGAAGTCAGCAGCCTAAAATTGCCAGCTGTAATCCTTTCTGGTAGATTTGCAAATAAATTATATTTACCATATTAGAAGAAAGATTGCCTTTCTGATTAGAAGTGAAAGGAGTGTTGTGAAATAGTATGAAGAGTTGACTCTTGAAGATAAATGCCAGTTTTTTGCTTTTTTTTAAATATAGGGTGTGTGTGTGTGTGTGTGTGTGTGTGTGTGTGTGTGTGTGTTTTAAGGGACTACATTGCTTTTCTGGGTTTCCCCTAAAGAGAAACTTAAGTGTCTAAGTTAAATTAGGACGCCAGTACTTCATGGAGCTATGGAGACGTAATTGTGCCTGGGCCACGATTGGTAATTTTCAGGTTTATGTCTTCTTTGAGTGTTTGGATGCATTGGTGATTATAATTGCTGCTCACAGCTGAAAGGTTGAAAAGTTCCGATGAACAATTCATTCATTGTCTTGTTCACATCTGGGTTAATGTTTCCTTCTTGGAGAACTCTGTACCACTCTGTTCTTTGCTTCTTGCCACAAGATAGCAATGCCAATTTCCTTCTGTTTACTTGGAAGCTCTCGAGGCTGATGTATTGGTGCTAGCCACAAATTAATGGAATTCTTTCCAGCTGCAGTGCTTTCAGATATTCAAACAATAAGCCAAAAACACTGAACTGCTTTGGCTGTTTTTCTCTGAACTATGTGCCATTCTCAGAGATGATGTAAACACAATTACTAGTTAAAATGACCATAGCATTTAAAATATTTCAAAGAAATAGATAAAACTTGTGGAAAACTGTGGGTCAAAAAAAAAAAAAGAAAAAAAGTTTTTCTAATCTGAAGCCAGAGGGCATATCACCTAAGAAGAGGGAGCCATTAGAGAAGGAAAAATACAAGTGTTCACATTAACCGATAAAGGTCAAAACCTGAAGTTGCGACCTGATTTCTTAGGTTGATTTCTAGCCTGTGTTGTTAGTTAGCAGCAAGTTTCAGCTCTGCTATGAGGTTAACCTTTAGAAAAGGTTTCTGGCTTGAGGAAATGCTTTGGCAGGCTACCAGTGTCCATCTTGAAGTGGAGACAGAGTCTGATGCCAGATCACCTGGTTAATCTGAGAACAGAACATCTGGTGAATTCAGCCATTTTGTTCCAATGTAAAGGAGTTAGAAAATACATGGGCAGCTGAGGAATCTGGGTGTTATGGCCTTAAGTTGAAAGAGTAAGTGGAGTGATAATTGAACTGATAGTTCCTGTTGACTCATCACCTTGTACCTACTTGGCATTCCCAACATATTTGTTGGATTGAGTTGATCCTAAAATTAATTTCATTATCTGTTTAATTTCTCTGAATAAACAAAAACCTTTTTATTTGTGGAGAAGTCTATTCAGTGACTATGACTTTGACCCTGGAATTGCCCTTTAGAATTGCCTGAGGAGATATGTAAAATATTCATGCTGGGGTCCCACTCGCGTAAATTCAGATTCAGTTGCTTTGGGGTGAGGCTTGAGTATGGGTATTTTTAATACCGTGTTTCCCTGAAAATAAGACCTACCCCAAAAATAAGCCCCATTTAAGATTGTCAGCAAGATGGCATTTAGTGCATTATGACGATGTTCCAGAAGAAGATGACATGCCTGTATTTGAATAAATGTACAATTGTTGTACATGGAAAAATAAAACATCCCCTGAAAATATGTCCTAATGTGTCTTTTGGAGCAAAAATTAATATAAGACCCAGTCTTATTTTCGGGGAAACACGGTAGCTTCTCAGATATTCTAATGTCCAACAAAGTTTAGAAAATACAGCTCTGAAGAGAATTGGGAACAACTGAAATACAAATTTAAAGAAAGAGCTATAACTGACTTGTGTATGTTTGTGTTTATACTTTTTTACATCCTTCCCCCAAAAGTAACCTTTCTGTCAAGGATATCATAAGATTTAGGTGCAAATGTACCGGTAAATGATTTTTTTCTGTAGGAATTGAAGTTGAAAACTATTAAAATGTTGAAAGATTTGTAGATGTAAACATTTTAGAAGAACAAGAAGAATAGAGTGTACATGAGTTTCTCTAAATTCACCAACTTTACCAAATTGCATAGTTTAGTGCTATATATGTCTGTTAATGAGGGTAGGGAATAAGACAAAAGTACAAAATAAGTATGTGCTCCAGAAGGAAATGATTAATCTTTTGCAAGGCGGAGATAAGATATATACGTGAAATAATTAGACAGAAATCAAGTATCAATTGTTTAGAATAGAAATAAACGTATGCCAAAATTTATAGCACCATTTCAAGTTTGCCCTTTGAGCTCATATTCTTTCCATTAATGTTATTGATTGAAGAGAAAAGCAAAATGTGCTTGACTCTATGAAAAACTAGAAGTCTAAGAAGTTCACGTTTATATATTACCAGAAGAAAATAATTACCTATAAAAGCTCTAGGAAAAGGAAAAAAAAGCAGTGGGCACATGCAAAGCATGGATGAATAGGATAGTTGCTGGAAAATGTAACAATCCTGAAATTTGATGATGTTCAGCAATCTGGTTCTAAAATATCTGCCTGGCAGAAACTCTCCTTTCAAGCCCGAATTTGATGAAATCATATGGTTATAAATCAAATCCAGAAATGGAAATCAGTAAATGGACCACATCCTCCCGATGGTTTTGAAAAACTCTATCCTGCTTTTCCCAAGAAGGAATGTCTTGATTATGCGTGATCTGTCATTTTAAAATCTGAAACATTATTCAAATCAACCATCATTTCAGTAGCTACCTAAGCTTTTTAATGTTGTCTAACCCTTAATTAAGGACCATGAGAAAGGGACACTTGATTTACAGCTATTTCCTCTGCAGCATAAATCTAAGATCCTCCCCTTTCACTTAATAAAACATGTTATCCTTTCTTTCATTGGCATCGCCTTTATTAAGAAAATGTATTGATGTAATGACTTTGGTAGTGAGAAGTTTATAAATGTATTCAAGACTTCCTTGTTCCCTCAATCTCACAACAAGTTTTTGAATAATGATGGAAATGCGAGTTGTCCTCTGTTTTACATCCTTTACTGTCCATTATCTCCACAAAGTATTCCCCCCTGCCAGAATATATTCTCACTGCTCTTTCTCCTCCTGGAAAGCACCCAAACATCTTTCCAGATTTAGATCTGACAGCATCCCTTCTGTAAAATTCCCATGGGACCAACCTACCCTGGACAGAGTTAGGTTCTTTGTCCTTGGTGTATAGCAAACTGTTATGAGCCAAATTACACTGCATTTTAACTACTTGTTTATGTGGCATTGGCAACCATCGTTTTTCTGTTTTAATGATACTGTATGATAAACTATGATTTCAAGTTCTAGTTCTGTAGTCATATTATTAATTTATTTTTATATAAGTAAAACTTATATTAAAAAATTTCCTGTATTCTGTAGACAAAACAGAAACGAAACAGAAACAAGAAGAAAAGTATCATCCATAATCCTATCAACCAGAGATAGTTACTTATAATATTCGGTATATTTCCTTCCAGAAATCCATCTGACACTATTGAATTTAGGCTGTTTTCAGGTATTTGTGCTTTTAAACAATACTTGATCGATACCTTTGTATGTTTACCTGGGTATACTTATTCAATTATTTTCTTAAGCTAAATGTTGAGATGAAAAGTTGTATTAAATGATATGACCTTTCTTTTTAACATTCTGATTTATATTCCAAACTAATATTCAGAAAAGTTGTTCCAATTTACTCTCCCTTTAGTGTATAAAGTTCCCATATGCTATGAAAATATTGTTTACGTTTTTGTTTTACATGAAGGGCAGAGAATATTTTTTATTCATTTTGCATTTCCAGTGCCATAGCACTGTTTGGTCCAGTTTGCACTCAAGGTTTGTCAGAGGAAGGATGGATGGAAGGAAGAAAGGTGAAGAAAGTAGCATCCAGTCAAATACTACTTAGAAAGTAACTGCTTAGACATCAGAATGAACTGCTGGCTCTATTTCTTTACCTCTTCTGTGTTTTCACCTTGTGTTTGCCTCACTGAGCACATCATAGTACCCTTCTTCTCCCTTGGATTTGGGACTCAGCCCTGGCTTCGTCCAAGGTCCTATAGGTGGAAGTGACAAGGTGCCTGCCATTTCTAGCCTTTAAGCTCATGAGTTTTTACTTGCCTTCTTACATCTCTACCATCGCCATGAGAAGCATCCCCTCCCCAGTCTCAGATGCCTCTTTATCCTGAGCTAGAGAAAAAAAGGGGCAAAGATGTAAGCAAGCTGGACTCTCACCCTGCAGCTCAATCGCCTCAGCTGACCTGCCCCATGAAGAAATATCTCCTCAGACTCCACAGGATAAAGGCATTTCTGCCCCAGCTGAGCCCAACCTAGATTAGTGAAGCCCCAGCTGACTTGCAGTTGTGTGTGAGCTGTAATAAATTATTGTTGCTTTAAGCTGCTGAGATTTCGGGTGGTTTGTTTGATAGTATTGTTGTAGTTTGCCTGACGCAATGTCCCCATGATAGACATCTCTCGAATCTCTTTTTTTTTTTTCTGAGTTACCCAACTATGAAAACATGAAAGAAACATCAGTGGTAACATTTTCTGCTTTGTCATTTGGACTCATGGACTCATGACATCATTCAGATATGAAGACTCATGGATTGCACAGTGGAAAGAGCAGTGAACTTCTTGAAAAATGTTGGGTCAGATCATGCCTCCACTCACTGTAGTTGTGTGGCATATTTCACTTAATGTGTCTGAATTTTAGTTTCCTCTTCTCTAAAGTGAACATAATAAGAGCCCTGTCTCATGGTGCTATAGTGAAAATCAAAAAATATATATATTATATATTATATAAATCAAAATATATATATTATATATTATATAAATATATATAATGCACAGAAAAAGAATTATTGAATGCTAATCAATTCATCTGAATACGCTTTCCTTGAATTTCATATTTAGTAACGTGTATTAGTGCATTTACACATTTGCTTAATAGGTTAAATCATTTCTCACTCACTCTATTTTTTTTTTTTAGGACTGTTCCCATGACTCTCTTAGATTAAAGAAATTTCCTTGGTTATATCCTAGAATATTCATTAACTAACATATTGGTCAAAGAGTGGCTGTCACACGGGGTGGCCTGCGGGGCCTCTTGTCCTGCTACCCACACAAGAACACAGGATATGGTGAGGTCAAAAAGGAACACCCATGGAGTCATAGGTAGGAGAGTCATACTACTATATTCTCGCTGGGGGCTGGGTTGGAGAAACAGGAAGCAGGAGCCACACAATCTGCAATCCACACTTCGCCACACTACAGGCTTGCCAGCCACCATTTTCTTGCCAGCCCCCATTTTTCTGCTAGCGTAGCCACAGCAGTTGTATTAGTGGCCAATGGCTCACTGGTTACAGCTGACGGCCAACTAGCCACAGCCGATGGCCATTTACTACCTGAGCCAGCACTTTTCCACGTGAGGCCGAGAGCCTGGAAACTGCACTCCTGGCTCTGTCCCCACAGTGGCTTTCTGACTTCAGTGACAAAGCCTAAATAATACAAAAGACAATTAGTTATTGTGATCTTTGTCTTGTATACTGCTGAGAAGTTTGAGTTGCTAGTTTAAAAAGTCCTTTAAGTGTCGAATTTTCTTAAGATCATTGAATGATCACCAAACAATGAGAGACACCTGCAAAAAAACAAACAAACAAAAAAAAACACACCCATATTTTATATAATTTTTCAATAAAAAAATAGAAGTGGCAAAGTAATTCACCTGAATTCTAGGGCAACTTGGGGAGAAAAATCTTAAACTCAAAAACATGGCTTAATCACAATAAGGTATATTTTAAAAATTAAAATGTCTAAAAGGTGTTAACTTATAGATGAATTGGTATTAGGGAAAGTAGTTTTTAGAAAACAACAAGGACAGCCAAGAGCCACGGTGAGGCGTGCTTCAGGCTCAGGTCTCTAGAGCTTCCGGTAATTCCACAGGCCATAGAGCAGGAGAGACCTGTGTTCAGGGATCTGTAAATAGCCCAGTAGGAGTTGAGCACAACGATGGGGTGGGGGCAATGCAGGCAGTGAAATTAAAGGAGTTAAGGTATTGGAATTCATCCTGAGAGAAATGAGGAATACTCTGAGGAATTTTAGGCAGATAAGTGGCCAAGACCATTCTGGCTGTGGTGTGGAGAGTGGACTGAAGTAGCAAATACAGGGGTGGAGCTGAGTGCAAGCTTTTATAATCGATCATGTAGCAGGTGATGGTGCTGTGATGAAGAAAGTGGTCCAGAAGAATCCATGCAGGCTAAAAGGGAACTTCTGCTGACTGTCTAAGAAATCTATCAAGAAAGAAGACTCAGTCTGAAAGAAGACCTCAGATAGGGAGTGGGGTCCCATCTCCAAAGACATAGGGCTAAAAGGAGCTAGATAAAAGGATAATCAGTGCCCTCGTTAAGTTCCAGAGGGGAATCCAGCACTGGGGCAGAGACCCCCACATAATGTGAGTCCAGGGGGAGAAAAGGTGACACCAGAGACACATCCCAGGTGGTACCCCATGGTGGGGATAAGAGACTCTTAGTATACCATAAGGAATATGGATTCTTCTTGGCTTGGGACCAAGGGCTTTTAAAGCAGGTTGCAGTCTTCAGGTCTCAAGCCTGGACAGACAGGCATGAGAGTAATGGGACTGGTCTTCCCCACCTTCTGTGTAAGAGTCTTTCTGAGGTAGCAGGGTTGTTTTGTGCTGGCAGCATGCTGGGGTAGGCATTACTGTGTGGCTGTGAAGTTTAGACAAAGATGGTTTATGGTACAATCAAGAACTATACATACTTAAGGAATAATGTTTTCCATTGTAACACAACTCCTTTATAATTTGAAAATATTATTCTTCCTCTCTTCTTCACATTGATTTTAGTCCCTCTGTATTTTTCTTTACTAAGTTTCAATTCAGAGCTTTAATAGTAGACCACATTTTCCAAAAATCTGATCCAAATTCTGGCTCGTGCAGGCAATTGAATGATTTTGAATCCACTGATTTTTATCCAACTATGAAGTTCATCGTATAGTCTTACATTCAACAAATTATTCCTTGGATTTGAATCATTATAATTTTAAGTGTTCTTTAAAATAGGCACACATTTAAAGTAAAATACATGACCAGGTCTCTGATTTAATGTGTAACCAAATTTAATTACATTTATCCCAGCAACGTAATAACTTCAAAGAGTATAAACATATAACATTTAAACTATCAGGAATTTTTACAATTAAATTTCCTTTAATTAATATAGATTTAATGTTACTGAGGGGAGTTATAGATATCAAGAAATAGATGATTTTTACATTTAAAGTATCTGGTTTAATGTGAAAAATGTCTTGGAATTTTAATCTCAGGAATGCCATGAAGTATACATTATATGGAAGGTCACGTGCTGATAAACAAGAGGTTAAGCTCAGACTAGTTTAGCCTCATAATTCTCCTGGTTCTTTCTAAAAACAGGCTCTTTAAAAACATATCTCTTTATCTCATGTCTCAGTTTGTCCATTCAAAAAATAAAGTGATCCCCCAATGATATTCTGAGGACAAATTATAAATCTACAAAATAATGATAGCAACTATCAGAACTATTTAACAACATGAAATATATTTTAATTGACTTTTTTTTTTTTATTACTGACACTGTGGGATTTATAATTTGCCTTGGGTTACTTCCAAAGCAATGGATAAAATGCATAATTGTGATAGATGGAAATAAATTCTCTTTTTATTATTAAAAATTTCCCAGCAACTTATATACATCAATTGAGGTCTGCTTGGTTTGCAAAAATTCATTGAGTATCCATACTGTGATGTTCCAGTAGGCATTTCTAGAAGTTTAAAATGCCAAGGAACACTTTGTGGGAATCAGTTTAATGTTCGGTGATTGGTAGGCCTAGATATCCAGTAATCTCTCCTTTTCCTTCTCTCGTTTGAGTACTGTTGGTAGTGTTTTGTTAATTTTCCTATTTTGAATTCCGTATTAAAAGTTATTTATCCTCAAAGCAAAAGAATAGACATAATTTTAAAAGTGGGGGGAGGGATAAGAGGCAATTTGGAGCAGATGTTGAAAATGCAACTTAATCCTATTTGAGCAAATAACAAACGGAATATTATTTCAATATGAGACATACAGGTCAAAGTGGGGATTTTGGGAAAGAAACCGGGCCTGTAAAAGTGTGGGGATGGTGATGGGAAAGGTTATTTTGTTAGAAGGAAGAAGAGTATAGTTTGACAGATCAGAGATAAAGGGTGTGGTCCTGAATAGCAGATGAGAGCTTTCATTTCCAACTGGTGGAATAAATAAAACATTTTCTGGCATTTTATTCTCTAGAAGTTCTCAAAAAGAAAAAAAAAAGTGAAATCTCAATCTTTGGATAAACTAGGGGACTTCTGGAACCCTGAATATGTAGCAGGCAGATAAAATAGCAAATATCTGTAAGTAGTAGATAGTAAGTATATGAAGTAAGCGGAGATGATTTAGAAAGAAAGACAGTTAAACCACCATGGCTGTGGGGTCAGGTCTGGGAGATGATAGTATGGAGATTGGTGCCACTCAAGCCAGAAAATGGCTAAGGAACTGGCAGGAGTGAAGAGGGTAGTGGTGAATTGTGGAGCTGAAAAGAATAAATTTATTTGAAAATCAGTTAAATGGACATGCAACGTGTTAGTCCTCATGTTCACAATTTGCAAAAAACAAAATTCTCCCAACTCCCCATGCTTGCAAGAGCCTGGGGGTTTATTTTCTAGGGAAATCAAACCAGAAAAACCTCGGAGATTAAGAATAAGTGGTACAGAGGAGGATGACTTAGGTTGTTCTATTGATCATAACAAGTACGTAAAAGTGTACAAATCAAAAGGTGAGGAACAAACTTCCTGCCTCTAGTCCTGGCCTTTGATATACCCCTTCCCAGACAGAACATTGGAAATACTCTTTGTGGAGAGACAGAGTGACCCCCAGAAAGAAGACCAGCAGATACATGTATTTGACCTGCCAAATGATCTGGCCATCTTTTCATCTCATCACCTCAGAGTCAACCTTACCAGTGTATAAACCCCCAAAATACACATAAAGCTTCTATTACACCACTTAGTTTCAGTGTTTTGCTGGAAAACGTAAATGGATAACCAGGCTACTTTGGACATTTGCATAAATCCTATAACACGAGAGATAAATAACTAAAAGAAACAGGAAAAAAAGAAATCAGAGGAAGAAGAGGCAATACAGGTAAGAGAAGAAACTGTAAAGATATTATTACTAATCATCTCAAAAAAAGATATATGGAGATATTGCAACTACTGCATCTTAAAATATTGCTAAAAATGGAACAAGCCAAGAATAAGAAAGAGCTCATGGAAATTAAAAATACAATAACTGAGATTTTAAAAATTCAGGAGAAGTGATGGAAGATAAAACTGAGGAAAATACCCAGAATTTCGAAATAAAAAGACAAAGTGATGAGTGATAGGACAGAAGTTACAAAGATGTTATCTAACATCCAACTAATAAGTGTTTGAGAAAATGAAAACAGAAAAAAATAGGACATTATTAACCAAATAACATAAGAACATTTCTCAGAATAGACTCATTAAACTATCCAATCAAGTATTTAGTATAGTGAATATAAAAACTCACACCAAAGCAACATTGCCATAATATTTTAAGAAACTAGGGGTAAAGAAAACATGGTAAAACTTTAACAGGTGAAAAAATGAGAGCATATAAAATAATTAGGCATCAGGATGGTATCAAAAATAATGGAACGTAGAATGCAAAGGAAAAGTCCTTTAAAATTGTGAGTTAAAATGATTTTTATACCATGCTACTGTACTCAGCAAACCTATCGTTGAAGTGTTAGGACAGAATAAACTCATTAGTAGATATGCAAGCTGAAGACAGAGCAAAGATAGATGTAGCCACAAGCCAAGGAATGCTGGCAACCACCAAAAACTGAAAGAGGCAAGGAATGGATATGGATTCTTCACTACAACCTCCGGAGGGAGTGTGGGGATGGACCAACACCTTGATTTTTATTTCTGGTCTCCAGAACTGTGATAGAATAAATTTCTGCTGTTTTAAGCAACAAAGGTTGTGGAAATACATTATGGAAGCTCTAGGAAACTGATACACATGATATGCACAATATTTTTTTATTGAACACCAAATAAGCATTGATTACTTCTCCCTGGACCAAATATGGGGACTTGAGAAATATTTCACAAAGATAGTGATGTTTAAATTGACTTTTGAGGGCTTTCATCAGTTAGAAATAAATAAGGGCATTCAAAAAAAAGAAACAGTTCAAGTTAAAGACATTGCAGAGTGGAATATAGTGGCTTCAGGGAGCAAAAGATAGTTGAGTGTCCTTGGATTGGAGACACGGAAAGGAATCCTGATTGATGGGCCTGAAAAGTGATAAGACATTATATGCCATCTAACACCTTGAATGCCATACTAACACCTTTGATGTGGTCTGACAGACAATGCTGATTAATCAAGGCTCTCTGGGCGTGGGATGAAGGATGGGATATAATCATATGGGACCCTGTAGGGATAGAACTGGGAAATAGGAGGTCAGTTAAAACATTTTTTGAAGTAGTCTGGCAAGAAAGAAAATGGGGATGAGTGGTTGTCATCGCTGTAGAATAAGATTCAGGGTAAGAGACTTCGGTTAGATGTTGGCAATGAGGGAGAAAAATGTCAAGAACAACCGCAAAACTAAGTCCTGGGCTTCGATGGAGAGAGAGTGACATTTCAAAGAGAGATTGCAAATATAGGAGAGGGAACTGTTTTTGAAGAGATATAGACATAGAGTGTGATGAGAAAGCAACTGGGATGGGCGTCTTTGCAATTTATCAACGCGGTGACCTAGAGTTCTTTACCTTATGGACCTCAGCCTGCTTAAATCCAAAATGGAGGTGGGTGGGGAGGTTTGAAGATTTAAAGAGATAATATCTGTAAAAGAACTTTCTTAAGATTTTTTTGAAAACTATATGAAGGTCAGCTATTCTTATAATGAGCTTGATGTGGGAAATGGTAACCTTCTGGACATGCTGGTAACTAGTGCCACACAGATCTGGAACCGAGAGAGACTTCAGGTCCAACATTGGGAGTCCTTAGCAGCCAGGCAGGGGCAAAGAAGTCTTCTGAAATCCTGCAGGGAGGGGAAAGGAAGAGGTCTAATGCAGAACCCCAGGGGAAGCCGACTTCTCAGGTGTATTCAGAAAATGACAGAAAATGAAGAAAAACAATGCAATGTGGGGCGACAGCCAGAGGTCTTCAAGAAGAGGGAGGGATGGTCATCGAGTCTTTACATAGTTCAGTTAATGGAGACAGACGCAAAAGATCTAAATAGAAGTATGCAATTTTGAATACTTAACAACATGTAAGAAATTATTGGAAGCCCTATGTTTCTTTCAGAAAATAGGCTCTGGGGTTCAGTTTTCAGGGCAGCTCAGTACCACCAGTACACTTGCCCTAAGGAGGGCTGGCAAGCCACATGTTCAGCAACATGATAAAGATCCAGTTTCTTCTCGTTTTCATTGAGGAGAAATACACATACATGAGATTAACCATTTTAAAATGCATAACTTAGTGGCATTTATTTAACACATTCACAGTGTTATACAACCATCGCTGTTGTCTAGTTCCAAAACCTTTTCATCACCACCAAAGAAAACCCCATACCCATTAAGTAGTCACTCCCATTCTGCCCTGCCCCCAGCACCTGGCAACCACCAATCTGTTTTCTATCTCTATGGATTTATCTAGATTATGTACCCCAAATAATTGAAAACAGGTATTCAAACAAATACTTGTACATGAATGAAGATCTAGTTTTGAATGAGGTCAGGCTCTAGGCAAGTTACCTTAGAAGGTATGTGAGCACAGTGCCAACTGAATTTATTGACAGGTTTTCTTTGTGTACCTTAATTCAAAATGCCCTCTGTGCCAAAAGCAGAATCCAAGGATGACTATGGTTTCTGTAAATTAGCTGAATTAATGTGAAAGGTTAGCCATATAATAGCTTTTAATAGGACAAGCATAATCTAAAGTTCATTGTTTTCAGGTGTTGTGTTTTTAACTGTTTTATAATCAGGGAAATTTTGCCCCTAAATGAATACTATTTGTAAATAATCCTCTCTAATTGTAGGCTTAAAATGTCTGGGCAAAACTAAAAACAGCTCTCCCTACCCAACATTTAGTAACAGTTAAGGTATTTAAACAGGAGCAGCCTGAAGAATCATCCTTGGGTTTGATCTTAGCAAACCTGCAATTACTCATCTTCCCAGTTAGACTTTCCCTGAGCAACATGGAAGGGCAACCGAAGTGCATTAATCGCACTCTGATGAGTCAAGATAAACAAAAACCTTATAATCTTTGTTTCAAATAGTGTGTGTTGTGAAAAAGAAAAGAAAAGAAAAGAAAAAAAGCCCCTATTTGGTGGTGATTAACAGTTTGCCCATCAGATCTTCTCCAAGTCCAAGTTCCACTGCCTCTGTCAAGCTTTTGAAAACTGCATATAAAACAAATGAAGCTTTACAAACTTGGTGGAATATTATGAAATACTAATTTTACAGGTGCATAAGAGCGAACTGCAGTTCCAAATACCAGAATGCCATTAAACATAATGCACTCCGTATGCAGGGGCAGTTAATTTAATATTAAACCAATAAAACATTTACCAGTGCCAGTGAAGGTTTTGGTTGTTGACAGCAGGCTAGGTGTCCCACAGCCATGCCGTCTTTCTGTTTGCAGGCCAATTTTACACAGCTGCTTTCTTCTGGAAATCATGCCTCATTTGAAGCCTTTGCAAGTATGACAAATAGCCTCTCTAAGCCTTAGCGACGGTGGGGAAGCTTGAAAATATTTAGGAGCATTTATTAGCTAGAATATGAAACAAGATTTAGTTCAACTCCAGCTTTTGACTGTGTGGAGGCCTTGTTATTAGAGGAAACGCTACCTGCTCTGGTGTGTAGATCTTTTGCAGGGCACTGTATAAAATTATCACCCTGAGGGCAATGCTAAATTCAAACTGCATAGAAATTCTAATGCTGATCCATAAAATGGACACAATTAGAATAAAGTCTTTACTTTTAAAGTGAACTGTCTGGTGACATTGCTGATCTATTTTTGGCTGCCATTCTAGGCATCAAAGATGTAAGATAGAGCTTTTTACACAGGGAGCTTTGAATCTATGCAGGAAGTAAGGTTTAGAGGAAAAGGTAAATAGCAATACAAGAAAAGCTAAGGGCTAACCATGTTGTTCAAACAAAACTTCAGGTATACAAAGCATACTGTGGTAAAAGTAATCTACGCAGAAGTTGGAGTTTGGGATGGAGAACAGAGGGGAGTAGGGTGTAGAAAACTGGCAGTGTGTAGGGGTGGGGTGGGGGTGGCTCTGTGCACAAATGGAAGGTATATTCTGAGAAAAAGTGGACCAACATGGCTGAAGTGAAGAGCTCATGGAATTGGGAAGAAGGAGGTAAATTTGGATAGTTTGAATGGTTCTGATTATAGAGTCTCTTGAACAGGATTATAGATTATTTATTTATTTATTTATTTATTTATTTATTTTGCTACAGGAAATGGTGGTATGATGAGGGCTTTGGGAACGTGAAGGTGACATAAGAAGGAAAGGTTTTAGGAAATTCCATTACGGTAACCTCTTGGATTAATTGACACGGAGAGGATTTAAAAATGTGAGGTATCATTAGGAGATTGAGTAGTGAGAGATCTGCCCTGGGTTGGCAGTGATAAAAGGGAATGGAATGTTTAGAGACACATTTTGAAGGAAGTATTTATAGGACCTGAGAACTCCCTGGGTGTAGAGAGTAACATTTGGGTAGGTCCAGGCCAGTTCCCAGACTTTGAGCCTAGGTAACTTGAAGAACAAAATAAGAAACCCAAAGAGGAAACTGACTTAGGTGAGGAAAAGATGAGATCAATTTTAAACATGTTGAGAAAATCCATGTGGAGATTCCTGATGGAACTTTGGGAAAGCAGGATTGAAACTTACGAGAAAAATAAATTTGGGTGTCATCACCCACAGGAGAGTTGTTTGCTGACTCTGAAACACAATGAGATTTCTGAGGCAGACTGGAGAGAGAAAGCTGTTGGGACCTAGAGACAGAACTCCTTTTTGGTTTTTAGATGTTTTGTAGTGGAAGAAAAAGTGAAGCCAGAGATATAAACAAGGAGTGGGCCAGGAGCCAGTGGAAAGCCAAACTTTTTTTCAAAGCATTGAATCAATAGCAATTACTGCATTGAGAATTGAGAAAAAAGTCATTGAATTTCCTAAGTGAACTCCTATGAGACCCTATTGCTAGGCAGGGGTGTCAAAACTGCGGCCTGCGGGCCAACTGCCATCCTCAATCCATTGTTAATCGGTCTGCAGCAAATTCCAAAAATATATTTAGTTTACTTAAATAAACCAGGTGAGGCAATATGTACTTCACCTCGAGTGAGGGGCCCGGCTGTTTGTGTATTTTACCGCATATGGCCCTTGGTAAAAAATGTTGAAAAAAGTTTGGACATGCCTGTGCTAGAGTGGTGGGGAAAGGAACCACTTTATGGAGGTTAAAGAATGAGTGGCTGCTTTAAACATGGAAGCCATGAATATACACTCTACTTTTGAGGAACGAAAGTCAAAGGAAAGAGAAACAAGACAGGCATTTTGATATCATAGCATCATCAAGGGTACTTGTTTTTGAAATAAGACATGAGCCTATTTTATTTTATTTATTTATTTATTTATTTATTTATTTGTTTATTTGTTTATTTGACATTCAATATTATTTTATATTAATTGTGGGTTCATAGCTGAGTGGTTAGACTTTTATATAATTTAAGAAGTGATCTCCCTAACTAGTCTAGTACACTCCTAGGAGTGTATGTATAGTACACTCCTAGCATTATACATAGTTATTACATTATTATTGACTGTATTCCGTATGCTGTACTTTATACCCATGACTATTTTTAACTACCAATTTGTACTTCTTAATCCCTTTACCTTTCTCACACTGCCCTGAACCCCTCTCCCATCTATCACACTGATAAATGTAGTACCCATCAGACTCATACATAGTTATTACAATATTTTTGACTATATTCCTTATGCTATACCCTACAGCCCCATGACAACTTTCATAACAACCAATTCGTACTTCTTAATCTCTTCCTCTTTTTCACCCCCCTAACCTCCTCCAGTCTGGCAATCATCAAAATGTTCTCTGTATCTATGAGTTTGTTTCTGTTTTGTTTGTTTAGTTTGTTCTTTAGATTCCACATATAAACAAAATCACATTACATCTGTCTTTCTCTGTTTGATATACTCCACTTAGCACAATGCCCTCCAAGTCTATCCATGTTATCACAGATGGCAAGAAGCCATTTCCTTCCATGGCCGAGCAACATTCCATATCACCTACTCTTTATCCATTCATCCATCGACAGACACTGAGGCTGCTTCCACATGTTGGCCATTGCAAACAATGCTGCAAGGAACATATGGATGCACAGGTCCTCTCAAAGTAGTGTTTTGGGTTTCTTCAGATACATACTCTGAAGTGGGATTAGTGGGTCCTTCTTTTATATTTTTTTTATATATTTATCTCTTGTTATAGCCTTTATATTCCTTTATATTTTTAATTTTTTCCGTTTTTTCCACATCCCCTCCCACACTCTGGTTCAAGCTGTTGTTTCTCAGTCTAGTTGTGTAGGACACAGCTCCCTGGCCCATGCTGGTAGTACGAGCCTTGTGCTTCCCCCAGCTGAGGCAGTCGGTCGCTGGTTGCTGGTCGGCAGCTCACGGCAACTCTCGCTGGCTGCTGGCCGCTCATGCTGGATGCCGGCCACTCACCCTGGCCACCAGTCACTCATGGCAGCACACGGTACCCCACGGAAGCACACGGAGGGAGCTCATGGCAGCTCACGCTGACCTCTGGCTGCTCACGGCAGCCCAGCTCCAGGGAGAGCCATTGTTCACAATCTTAGCTGTAGAGGGCACAGCTCACTGGCCCATGTGGGAATCAAACTGGTGACCTCAGCATTAGGAAAGAAGTGCTCCAACTTCCTGAGCCACCAGGCCAGCCACACCTTTGTTTTAAAGTCTATTTTATCTGGTGTAAGTATTGCTACATGAGCTTTTTTGTGTGTGTGCTTCCACTTTCATGAAATATATTTTCCCCATCCATTTTCTTTCATTCTGTGTGTGTCTTTCTATCTGAGTGAGTCTCTTATAGGAAGCATATGTAAGGGTCTTTTTTTCTTAGCCGTTTAGTCATTCTATCTTTTTATTAGAGCATATAATCAATTTACATTTAAATTAATTGTTGATAGATATGTAGTTATTGCCATTTTATTATTCACATTTTGGTCTTTTTCATGTTAACATTTTTTGTAATACTGGTTTGGTGGTGATGAACTCCTTTAGCTTTTTCTTGACTGGGAAGCTCTTTATCTGTCCTTTGATACCAAAGGATAGCTTTGCTGCATAGAATAATCTTGGCTGTAAGTCCTTGCTTTTTATCCTTTGAATATTTCATGCCAATCCCTTCTGGCCTGTAAAGTTTCTGTTGAGAAATCAGTTGATAGTGTTATGGGAGCTCCCTTACAGCTAACTGCTTTTCTCTTGCTGCTTTTAAGATTCTTTCTTTGTCTTTAACCTTTAGTGTTTCAATTATGATGTGTCTTGGTGTGGCCTTCTTTGGGTTCATCTTGTTTGGGACTCTTTGCACTTCCTGAACTTGTATGTCTATTTCCTTCTCAAGGTTAGGAAAGTTTTCAGTCATTGTTTTTTCAAATAGTTTCTCAATCCCTTGCTTTCTCCCTTCTCCTTATGGTACCCCTATGGTGTGAATGTTGTTACTCTTGATGTCCCAGAGGCCCCTTAAGCTATTCTCATTTTTTTTGGATTCTTTTTCCTTTTTGCAATTCTGCTTCAGTGTTTTCTTCTACCTTATCTTGTAAATCTCTGATCCGATGCCTTGCTTCATCTAATCTACTATTAATTCCCCCTAAGGCATTCTTCATTTCTGTTATTGTATTCTTTATTTCTGACTGGCTCCTTTTTATGTTTTACATCTCCATGTTTATGTTTCCTATCTCTTTGTTAAAATTTTCCCTAAGACCATTGATCATCCTTATAACCAGTGCTTTGAACCCTGCATCTAGTAGATGCATTGACCATTGCAAACAATGCTGCAATGAACATATGGATGCACAGGTCCTCTCAAAGTAGTGTTTTGGGTTTCTTCGGATAAATACTCTGAAGTATTAATACTTGCTTGTAAATACTTGCTTCTCTCCATTTTGTTTCGTTCTTTTTCTGGAGCTTTGTTCTGTTCTTTTATTTGGGACATGTTTCTTTGTCTCCCCATTTTGGCTGCCTCCCTGCATTTGTTCTATATGTTAGGTAGACAGAGCTGCTATGTCTACCAGGCTTAGTAGAATGGCCTTATGTAAGAGGTGTTCTGTTGGGCCCATTGGCACAGTCTCTCTCATCACCTAAACCGGTGCTGTAGGTGTGCCCCTTGTGTGGGTT
Source organism: Rhinolophus hipposideros (assembly GCF_964194185.1). Classification (NCBI taxonomy): domain Eukaryota; kingdom Metazoa; phylum Chordata; class Mammalia; order Chiroptera; family Rhinolophidae; genus Rhinolophus; species Rhinolophus hipposideros. Next base: position 27,953,290 of record NC_138068.1, read on the forward strand.
GTGTGTGTCCTCCTGTTGTAGTTGAACCTTAGCTGTTGTTTGCACATCAATATGAGGGGTTGACACTCAGGTTTGATTGGTTGTGAGGACTGGCCATGACTACAGTGGAGGAGTTGTTGTGCAGGGGCTGACCCTATGGAACAGGATTCACTTTAACAGATCTCTGGTGCCTTCCCAGTTTGCCTGTTGGGTTTGTTGCCCTTGGAGACAACTAGGTGATGCTCTGGCTCGGTCTGAAGCTGGCCACCACATGTGCCGGTCCCAGGGGACTTGTCATGAGCCACAAAGCAATCCACAGATAGCCACCACTGTGCTATCCACAGATAGCCACCCCTCCTCCTGTGCTGGGCTTGGAGGTGCCTCAAAAAGCCAAACCAAACCAGGGCCAGCTGTTGCTACCGTGTTTCTCCAAAAATAAGACTTAACTGGAAAATAAGCCCTAGCATGGTTTTTAAAGACATCTCCTGAAAATAAGCCCCAATGCATCTTTTGGAACAAAACTTAATGTAAGACCTGGTATTATTTTCAGGGAAGCACGGTAGTGTGCAACTTGGGGCTGCTCAGCCAAAGGTATGGGACATGCTAAAGCCAGATGCTGCTTGTTTTGGTTTTGTGAGCCTTTGAGAGATTTTAGGAAAGTTTGAAGCATGAGCCAAGAAAGACTGTTTGTAGCTAAAAGCCACTGGAAGTGATTTCAGTTGTTCCGCAAGTTGGGTGGGGTGGGGTTTCAGAAAATCACCAGGGCAGGGCAAATGGTGTTAGCCAAGTTGATGGAGGCTCAGCTATGGTGGCCTCCTGCATCTGCAAGCCAACATGGTATAGGGCTCAACAAAGAAACAAGAGCTTCCCTGACGCTTTTCAAGCTGCTGTCCCACTATAGGAGCTCAGAGCATGTGAGTCCATCAGCAAGTGAGTCCATGTGCCGGCCCTCAAGAGGAGTGCCTGTGACTGCAGCCACCCTCTGTCTCACTCAGTCACATTTTCTGCTTGTTTTTACAGCCAGAAGATATGGGTACTTCTCTGTCTGCTACTGGAACCCTAGGATGGGGAGCCTGGTGTGGGGCTATTACCCCTTGCTCCTCCAGCAGTACCCCTGCAGCCGCGTTATCCCTCCCAATTATTAATGGTCACATGTGGGTGTGAGACCAGCCTGTTTGTTTTTCTGCCCCTCCTCCAATTCTCAAGGCGGCTTCTACTGCATATCCTTAGTTGTAGGGCTTTGGTTCAGTTAGACTTCTTATGATTCTCAATGATGTTCTGTACTTTAGTTTTAATTTTTATGTGATTGTGAGAGGAGGCAAGCACAGTGTTCACCTACTCTATCATCTTGACTGGAAATCACCATGAGCTTATGTTAGATAAAGGAGAAAGAAATTAAAATGAAGAAAATGTTAAAGACATTGAGTAGGCTGTGTATCATCTTAGGAAGTAAAGGAGCTCATATAAATAAAGCAGACTATAATGTCTACCAAGACAGGAGATAATTAGAGATGATGGTTGAAAACTACAGGATGAAGTGGATATATCAAAATTAACAAGCTTGTTTGGAAGAACTGAGTATACATATGAACTAAGTATTCTCAGGTATATAGAAAGCATTGGTATCTATTGGCACTAAAGGCAGGAAAATTTAATCCCTGGTGAACTTTAGTGTAACCATTTTGGCAACTTTATTCGAACAAGGGGAGATAGCCAGTTCCCTCTCACCATACCTGAATTTATTTATGGCTGCTTGGCATACACTGTCTTGAGAAGATTTTGAGGCTACATCCAGACTCAGCATTCAAGATTGCCTCTGATAAACCAACAATGTCTTCCTTGAGCATGTGGTTGGGGAATGGCAGCTCCAGGGCTAGCTAGCAGGAAGAACTCTTAGGCAACAATGAGTGTCAAAGTCCAGTTGCTTAGCAGTGTCCAGGAAACTTTTGTTTCTCAGAATGACACACGTTTGAAAATAAGCAAGGGGGCAAGTTAAGGTGAGGAAATCTAGGGTATTGTTACTCAGAGTATGGCCCAACAGCATGGGCGTCACCTGGGATGCTTGTTAGAAATGCAGATTCTCAGGCTCCACTCCAGACCCACTGAATCCAACTCTTCATTTGAACAATATTTCAATTGATTCATATGCACAACAAATTTTGTAAAGGGCATTGCTGGGGTCTACACCAAAATGACCAACTTGGTATTCAGGTAGATGAGTGGAGGAGTCAAAGAAACCAAGAAGAGTTCTTAAAGTCTAGATTAGTGGTTCACAGAGTCTGGTTTCCAGACAAGCTGCATCGTCAGCACCTGGGAACTTGTTAGAAATGCAAATTCTCTGGCCTTACCTCAGATATACTGAATCAGAAACTCTGAGGTTAGGATTCAGGAACCTGGGTTTGACAAGTTCTCCAGGCAATTCCAGTGTGTCCTACAATTTGAAAGCCATCATTCTAGGTAATCTGGTGAAATTGCATTTAACATGGGTCAAGAACAGGTGTAAGAAGTAAAGAAAGTTAGTTTAAAAGATTGGAATCAGAAAGTTGCTATAAGGTCAGGAAGCAAAAAAATGGGAGGAAAAAGTTACAAACAATACTTTACAGCACAAACAGCTTAGCCAAAGCAACCAAGAAAAAGACCATGGCTCTTTGATGCTGTAGACAAAGCAAGCAGTTATCCAGATGAATTTTTGGCAATTATTGGGAAAAGCCTTCACCTGAAGAGTGCCTAGTAAAAGAAAAACTGGGTTATGAAAAGATAAAAGTACCATAAGATATCATTTACGTTCACAGTGGAGCTGCAAAATAAGCAAGGCTGGTTCAGTTCGGGGTGTTAAAAGGCTAATTGCAGATAATAAGGTCCCATTATCAAAGCAGGACTGGATCTTTAGCAAACTGGCTGTTTATGTCAGTTATCATACATATCTGAAATTACTATGATTACATTGTTTTTAAAAAATAATTGCAATTCTAACTTATCTCTCATCCACCACTGGAGAGCCCGTCCACACCTTTAAATCCCAAGGTGTTTAAAATTAAGCTGATGAGCACTGGTATCTTTGGAGTTGCCACTAGCAAGGAAGGCCAACTGGTATTTTCCATGCTGTTGCACTGTCCCATGTAGTAGCTCCTAGCCACGTGTGGCTATTTAAATTTCAATTAATAAAATTGAATAATATTAAGAATTTTTCAGACAAACCAGCCACATTCCACACGCTCAATAGTTGCTTATGGAAAGGGGCTGCCATATTGGTCAACAAGGTTTACAAGACATTTCCGATTATTACAGAAAGTTCTGTTGGACAGGACTTGATCTTTTGATTCAAGATTCCTAACAGACTTTGTTAGAATCCGATTTACAAACGAGGTGCTTTTCCGTGGGGCTAAAAGCATACCAAATCTTTGAAAAGGGTGGGGTTGGGGACTCAAACTCTAACAGTCTCCACCTGTTCTGAATACATAAATGTTTTCTCGCTTCTACTTCAACAAATAAGATGTGGAGACCTTCCGAGGCAATCAAGAGATGACAGTATTTTATTCATTTTTCTTCTTCTTTATTTTTGTGATGGCAGAGGGGGGCAAAAAAAAAATCACTCAAGACAAGGTGATTTTGGCTAATCACAGCACTCTATTATTTTATTTGCCAGTTGTGTTCTGTTTTGTTTTTGCCAAGGCCTGTCATTAAGAAGGTAGCTGTACATAGTTTTGTTTTGTCTCTTTTTATCTATCTATCTAGCTAGCTAGCTAGCTATCATCTATCTATCATTTATCTAATTTTTTGCTGGAGTCCTAGTAGGACAAATGAATTATAAACAGTGACTCCAGTGAGCAGCCAGCAGAGTCCAGTGACTGTCTGAGGCTGGCTTTTTAGGTTTGGTTTGAGGCCTTTGTAAACTTTCAGTTATTTTTAGTCTGCCTTTCTTGAAAGCAGGTTAGAAAGAGAATGGTATTCATAAATACTTGCTACATAAATTTTTTAGGGGGGTTTGTTACATACATTTTCCTTTGAACCAGACATGCCAGAAAAGGTGGGGGATAACAAATTATTAATTTGAAGTTCAGAACAGTGTCACCACCTTAAGCTGAGGAATCAGACCTAAGGTAAAGAAACTTGAATTAACAGGAAGAACTTGAATTTCATGACTTGGTCAAGATGGAGATACAAACCTCAAGGCTCAAATCTAATTCTAATGTTTTGATTTTATAATAAGAACTCGTTTGATACCTATAGAAATAAAATTGTTCAGAAAAATGCCACATTAATCATACATGGGTAGAAATCTGTGAATAATTTCAAGTTAGTTGTGGGGAGAGAGTCCCAGAGAGCAGTTTCCAGGATCTCCTCCTCACATGGAAGGTGCTGGCTCGGTTATTAGATGGCCATCCGCTATGGGTGTGTGTCCATCAGCTGTAACCAGTTAGCCATTAACCACTAGTATAACTGCCGTGGCTAGCCCAGCGGGTTGGTTGGTTGGCAGAGAAGCAGAAGGCGGATTGTGGCTATCAAGTGCAGTTAATAAGCGGATTGTGGATTGCTGATCGTGTTGATCTTACTTCCTGTGTCTCGCCCGGCTCCCAGTGAGATGGGGATGCAAGAAGACCCCTTGTTGGAGTACTGGCAGATGTTGGCTTTTGTGTCTCAACCAGCCTCCATCGAGAATATAGTGAGAGAATATAGACCCTCTATCTATGGCTTCGTTGTTCCTTTTTGCCTCAACATATCCTGCGTTCTTGTGTGGGGAGCAGCAGCTGAGACCCTACATTACATTAGGTAAGCAAGATATATATATATATATATACGTATATATATATATATATATATATATATACATATATATATATATATATATATATATATATATATATATATATATATATCTTGAAGTCTAAGATTCGAAAAAAGATGTTCCCTTGGGAGCCTGTGAGCTGTTCATGCAGTTTACGTTAGGGGTTTCTAACAGCATTTCTTGTTTATTCTTTGGTGTTGCTACCCTTGAGCAAATATAAATACCTTTGGGCCTCCTATTTCGTATGTTCCCCAGAATAAATTTTTCTCACCTTTGCCCTGGGAAGATAAATGTACTAAGCCTTTCTGATGAGGCTTCCAACATCTTCTGTATGAATCTCTGTGAAAACCTAAGAGGTCTTTTCCGGGCAATTAGTCACATATAATTTTCCAAATTACATGTTTAGCTCTGACGTGTTTCTCTCCAAAGTTAGTGTGCTATTTGTTTATTTGGTTCTGAATCTAGGGTAGAAAGGAGTCTCTCCTGCTGCAGGTGACCCCCTGTGAGTCACGTTGTGAGCAAATGTAGCCCAGAGAGGAGCTGCCAGGTCCCGCCAAGGCCCTTTCCAAACCTTTATGGAAAATGAAAAGCTAGCTTTCTTCTCTTCTTCTTCTTATTCTTTTTTAAAAATGTAAATATGAAATCGAAAGCAGACAGAAATTTGTTATGGCATCTACTCCAATTTCATACCTTTACTAACATCAGTTGACTTTAAGTCAAAGTCAGCAAACGGCCATGCATGGACAGGGTCCTTGTGAGGCGTGTTGGTGCTCAGAACCTCTCGCCTCCATGTGAGGAACACTTGTGTGAAACTTCATCCTGCCACCCAACAAATGCTGGTCAGAATCTGGGAAGCCTTTCAAGCTTCTTTCTCTTTCCTCAAATAGTATATATAAACAGTATATATAAGCAGTATATATAAATAGTAATATATAGTTTACATATAGCTTATATATAGTTTATACATATATAAAGTGGATTTTTATATATAAAGTGGATATAAATACATATGTATATATCTAGATAGATAGATAGATAGATGATAGATAGATAGATAGATAGATAGATAGATAGATAGATAGATAGATAGATAGATAGAATCACATTTTCTTTCCATCCATCCATTGATGGACACTTGGGTTGTTTACCTGTCTTGGCTATTGCGAATAATACTGCAGTGAACATAAGGGTGCAGATATCTCCTTCCAGATAGTGATTTCATTTCCTGCAGATATATACCCAGAAGTGAGGTTGCAGGATCATATCATAGTTCCATTTTTAATTTTTGGAGGAACCTCCAAACTGTTTTCCATATTGGTTGCAGCAATTTACATCCCTACCCAGAGTGCACGAGGATCCCCTTTTCCCCACATTCTCACCAATGTTTGCTATAGCTTGTCTTTTTTATAATAGCCATTCTAACAGGTATGAAGTGATAGCTCACTGTAGTTTCAATTTGCATTTTTCTCATGATTAGTGACATTGAGCACCTTTTCATGTATCTGTTGCCCATTTGTATGTCTTCTCTGGAAAAATGTCTATTCAGGTCCTCTGCCCATTTTAAAATCAGATGATTTGTTTTGTTGTTATTGAGTTGTATGAGGTCCTTGTATACTTGTATGTGTAAAACTAATACAACATCGCAATCAGGATATCGCCATGGGAACAATCCACTGGATTTATTCAGACTTCCTAGTGTCACTTGCAATAATGTGTGTGATTATGCACATGGGCACGTGTGTGCCTATCAAAGCTGTCCAGGTTTATCAAATGTGAAGGTTTGTATATTCTCCATTGCAGTCAAGCTATAAACTGTTCCATTACCACAGGATCCCTCAAGTTGTTCATGTGCTTAGGTGACTGCTTTTCACTGGTGAGATCTGAGAGTTACTTATAAATTCTAGACATTGGCCCTTTGTGGACTTTGAAAATATTCTCTCCCAACCTTAACTTTCTTTTCATTCTCTTAACAGATCTTTCGCAGGGCAAAAGTTTTAATTTTGTTGAGATCAAATTATCAAGTTTCTTCTTTTATGGAATGTAGTTTTTGGTGTTGTCTAAGTATTGTTTGCTTAGTCCTATATCCTGAAGATTTAATTCCATGTCCTTTTGTAAAAGTTTTCATAGTTTTAGGTTTTACGTTTATGTTCATTATTCATTTTCAGTTAATTTTTGTGTAAGGTCTGAAGTTTACATTGAGGTTCATTTGTTGCCAAAGGATGTCCAATTATTCTATCACCAGTTCTGCCCCACTGATCTGTAGGTTTAATGCAATTCCTATCAAAATCCCAGCAAGATTTTTTGTAGACATAGGCATGGTTAGTCAAAAATGTATATGAAATAACACAGATCCTAGAATAGCTAAAAATAACCTTGCCTTGTTTGTTGTAAACACTCTCCTACAAATTGTTTTTATACTTTGCCAAAATTTAGTCGACCTCCTTGTGTGAATGTTCTGGACTCCCCATTTTGTTTTATTGATCTATGCCTCTACCCCTTTGCCAATATCACATTATCTTGATTACTGTGATGATAGAGTAAGCCTAAAAATCGGGTCCAGCGATTCTCCTTTACTCTCTTTTATCAAGGTTATTTTAAGCTATTCTAGGATCTGTGCTATTTCATATAAATTTTTGACGAACCTTGCCCATATCTACAAAAAGTCTTGCTGGGATTTTGATAGGAATTGCATTAAACCTACAGATCAGTGGGGCAGAATTGGTATCTTTATTATGTTGAGTCATCAAATCCACAAACATTTATTTAAATTGTTTGATTTCTTTCATTACCATTTTGTAATTTTCAGCATACTGAATCTGTATATATTCTGTTAACTTTATTCCTAAGCTCTTAATTTTCTTTGGAGTGATTGCAAATCGTATTGTGTTTTTAATTTCTGTTTCCACATATTCATTGCTACTACACAGACATGTGATTGATTTTTTTCTTTTTTGTATGGATCTTACATCCAGTGATCTTGCTAAACTCATTTATTAGTTCAAGAAAATTTTTGTGGATTCTTTCTGATTTTATATGGAGCTAACCTTGTCATCTTCAAATAGGAACAGTTTTACTTCTTCTTTTCCAATTTACCATGTTTCCCCGAAAATAAGACCTAGCCGGACAATCAGCTCTAATGTGTCTTTTGGAACAAAAATTAATATAAGATATATTAATATAAAAATTAATGTAAGTTCTTATTTTATTATAAGACCACGTCTCATATAATATAATATAATATAATGTAATATAATATAATATAATATAATATAATATAATATAATAAATATAATGTCATAAAGACTGGGTCTTATATAAGATAATATAAGACTGGGTATAATATAATATAATACAATATAATGTAATATATTACTGGGTCTTATATTAATTTTTGTTCCAAAAGATGCATTAGAGCTGATTGTCTAACTACGTCTTATTTTCGGGGAAACATGGTATGTACAAAGGGTGCCAAAAAATGTATACACACTTTAAGAAAGGAAAAAACTATATTAAAATTGTAATACTCCATACATACCAATAACAAAAGATGAATACAAGTCACGTGTATACATTTTTTTGGCACTCCGGTATGTATATATTTTTAGTTGCCTTATTTCACTGGCTGTAACTAGTATATGTTGAGTACGGTTGAGAGCCGATATCTTTGCCTCATTCCTAATTTTAGGAAGAAAACATTCAGTCTTTCACCATTAAATACCATATTAACTATAGATTGTTTTGTAGCTGCTCTTTTTCAGTGAATTCCCCTCTATTCCTGACTTTCTAAGAATTTTTATCATGAATGGGTATTAGATTTTATGAAATGCATTTTCTGTGTCAACTGATATAATCTCATATGATTTTCTTCTTCAGCCTGTTCATATTGTGGACTATATTGGCTTTCAAGTAAACCTTGAAATAGCCTGACATACCTAGAATAAATTCTACTTGGTTAGAGTGTGTATTTATTTTTATACATTGTTTAATTCAATTTGCAAATATTTTGTTGAGGATTTTTGCATCGTATTTATGATTTTTGCATCCATATTTATAATGGTATGTTGTTTGGGGGATTTTTTTTTGCTTTCACTTTTACTATTGTTTAGTTGTGATATCTACTTGGTTCATAATGGCCTCATAAAATGACTTGGGATGTTTCTTCTTTCATATTCTGGAAGAAATTTTATACAATTGGTGTTAATTCTTTTAAAAAGAAGCATTCTTCAGTAAAACTACCTGAGTCTAAAGATTTTCTTCAGGAGCTTTTAAATAATAGATTTTATTTTCTTTAATGGTTATAATACTATTGAGATGATCTACTTTGTTGTGGTTAAGTTTTGGTGTTTGTAATTTTTGAAGAATTGACCAATTTCTTTTAGGGTGTCAAATTTATGAAAGTAAAGTTCCTAATAGTATTCTCTTATTAAGTATTATTCTAATGTCTACAGGATCACTGGGGAATTTGTAATGATATACTCTATTTTATTCCTGATATTGTGGTTTGTGTCTTCCCTCGTTTTATTTTTGACAATCTTGCAAAAGGTTTATCAATTAAAATTTTTTTTGAAAAAACTTTAAATTTGTATCATCTTTTCTATTGTTTTTCCTATTTTAAATTTCTTTTATTTCTATTCATCTTTATTATTTCCTTCCTTATGCTTGCTTTGGGTATTTTTTTTATCTCTCTCTAGTTTCTTAATGTAGAAACTTAGATTAATGATTTGAAATCTTTTCTCTTTGCTCATGTAAGTATTTAGTGCTACAAATTTGACTCACAACACTGTATTAACAGTATTAACAGTATTTACATTCTATGTTTTAGTTTCATGTTAATTCAGTCCTATGTATTCTTAATTTCCTTTGAGACTTCCTCCCTGACCCATGGGTTATTTAGAAGTATGTCATTTGATATCTAAGTGTTTAGATTTTTCTGTTGTTTGTTATTTCTAGTTTGATTCCATTATTTTGTGACAACATACTTGGAATGATTTCATCTTCTTTTAAATTTGTTGAGTAATGTATGGCCTCAGATATGAACTATCATGGAATATATTCTATCTGTACTTAAAACAGTATATAGTCTATTGTTGTTGAGTGGATTGTTCTCTATATTTCAATTAGATCTTGCTGGTTGATTATGTTATTCATTTCTCCTATACCCTGGTTGATTTTTTTCTAGTAGTTCTACCACTTACTAAAAGTGAGTTTTTGAAGTCCCCAGCTATAATCATTGTCTACTTCTGTTTCAGCGATACCAGTTTTTGCTTTATGTATTTTGAAATGCTGTTGTTTGGTGGATTCACATTTAGGATTTTTTTTTTTCCTAGTGTACTGATTCTTTATCATTATGTAATGTTCTTTTTTTGTCACTGGCAATTTTCTTAGCTCTAAAGTATAATTTATCCAATGTTAATATAGCCACTCCTATTTTTTAAAGTATTTGATTAGTATTTGCATGGTATATCATTTTCCATCCTTTTACTTTTAACCTACTTATGTCATTTTACTTTTAACCTACTTATTCATTTTTAAAGTGAGTTTCTTTTAGACAGTATATAGGTGGATCATGCTTTTTTTTATCCACTATGCCAATCTATGCTTTTTAATTGGTTTTTACCTTTAAGGTAATTATTGATATGTTAAAGCTTAAGCCTGCACATAATTTTTTTTCTGTTTTGTATTTCTGTTTTTATTCCTCTGCCTCCTAATTCTTGCCTTCCTATGGGTTACTTAAACATTTTTCAGTATTCTATTTTGACTTATTTGTGATTTTTTTGAATTTGGGTATATCTTTGAGTACTTTTCTTAATGGTTGTTCTGACAATATACATATATTAATTATCACAATCTGTTGGTATCAACATTTTACCACTTTGAGTGAACTATGGAAAACTCTCTTGCATTTAATCCCCTTTATCTTATCTAATTTCAATATTATTATCTTAAGTATCAAATAGTATTACAAATTTTGATTCAATCATCAAATACGATTTATAAAACTCATAAGCAGAAGGACAGTGCGCTATATATGCCCATGCTTCTATTCTTTCTGTTGTTATTTCTTCATTTTTCAACTCCAAGATTCCTTCTTTCATTGCCTTTCTTCTTGACCTTCTGTTATCCAATCTTTAAGAATATGACTGCTAGTGACAATTTCTGTTAGTTCTCCTTCACCTGAGAATGTTTTCATTTTCTCTTCATTTCTGGAAAAAAAAGAAAAAACTTTCACTGGGTATAGAATTTATGGTTAACAGTTCTTTTCTTTCAGCACTTGAAAAATCTTACACCACTTCCTTCTGGACTCCATGATTTCATGTGATAAATACACTATAGCTAATGTGTTATTTCTGTCTAGCTGCTTACAATATTTTTTTCTTTCTCAAGTTCAAGTATGGTCTTGGTGTGAATTCCTTAGGATTTATCTTCTTCAACCACCCATTTACCTTCTTAAATCTGTACAATTGTGTCTTTCACCGCATTTGGAAGTTTTCAACCATTATTTATTTAAACACCATTTTAGCCCCACTTTTTTCATTCTGCAGCTCTAATAGTATGAATATTGACTCTTTTGTTGTTGTCCCACAGGTCCCTGAAACTGTTGTAGTTTTTTTCCTCTTATTTTGTTGATTGGATAAATTCTGTTGATTTGTAAAATTCATTGATTCTATCTTCCTTTAGCTCTACTCTCCTGTTGAACCAACCCAGCAAGTTTTTTTTTTTAATTTCAGTTATTGTTTTGTCAGTTCTATAAATTCCATTTTTTAAAGCTTTTTTCTTGGCTGACATTTTCTATTTTATCATTTGTTTTAAGAGAATTTGTAAGTGCTTGTTGAAGCATTTTAATAATGGATTGTCAGGAAATCCCACCTGTGATTCATCTCAGTGTTAGCATCAGTTAATTGTCTTTTTCATTTAAGTTGTGATTTTTGTTTTTTGATATGACAGCTGAAATTTTCATTGTGATCTGGATATTTTGGCTATTATATTTGGAGAATCTAGACTCTATTTGGATCTTTTATTTTAGTAAGCAGTTACCTTGTTAGGTTTACCTGACCTACTTTTGTGGGCTGTGGTTGCAATGACAATTTAATTTTCAGAGCCTTTGCTATGCTATTTTGGTATCCTTGGTTTATCTGGTGCTTCTGGGGCTCCTACTGGTCCCTTCTGGTGCCACCTAAGGGGATGGAAGGGTTATCCCAGGCCAAAACACTTGGGCAGGGACGTTAAACCTGAGGGACAAAGTGATTTTCTGGTCAGGCATTTGTGAGATCTTCCTTGATGGTGATATCCAGTTACCCCATTGTCTCTCTTTGGGGCAGGGGAATCTCAGACCCATGGGATAGAAATGCTGTCCAGTAAGACCACTTGTTGTAGTTGGATTCCCTTTGCTAATGTACCTGACCTCTCAATGTCTCTGAGTAGATGAAGGGAGTCTTAGGAGACAAAGGGGCTTTCTAAGCCCAGGTGCTTGTTGCGGTGGGATACCTTTGCTGGAACCATCTGTTCACCTAATATTTCTGCCTAGAGGAAAAGGCTCTTCAGCCCGGTGGAGAAGGAGCATGCTTTCTGGGCCAGGCCACCTGTTTTAGGCAGGGCTCCCAATCTACTCTTATCAGTGGTACTCAGCTCAAATTATTTTATTGGAGAGATTCCTTTTCAACCTGGTGAAGAGATAAACCTACTTTGACGACCTTTAGTTGTTAGGTTGGGATCAGGAAACACTGGGCCTTGGTTGCTTTTCCTGTTGGGTGAGTGGACAGGCGTACCTAATAGCACACCTCGCTGCTGTGCTATTCCTTCATTGATTGGGTCCCTCACCCGTCTTCCTTCCTCGTTTCAGCTTTCAGGGTTTTCCATAGGCTGCCTTTTCCATTATTTTCAGAGTTTATATCTGTATTTAGCAGGGAGGGACAAGTAGAAACAAGCCTATCCTACCTTGTCCCGACCAGACCAGAATAGTGTCAGTATTTGCTATAACATTTTAAGTGGCATACAAAAGTACATCCCTGCTCAAATAACCTTGATGGTTTCTTACTGCCTTATATTAGATGTTTCTTTCTAAATAGCATCAGTGACTTTTCTTTAGGTAGGGTCACTTCTAAATGAAAAAGACATGGCAAAAAATATTGAAGCCCTTTTGCATAGTCATCACATTTATAATCCAATGCATATTCAGGCTATAAAACTTCTCTCCCAATTTACACAGCAGTTATCACAGCACTTTTGAAACGAGAGCAATGGAAGAGAAACAAAATTCCCAGTACAGGTTTCCTTCCTTCTTCCTGTCCAAGTTGCAAATGTCCATGCGTTCATAGGTGATATTGCACACAGTCTACCTGTCCTGAAAGGCAAACTCCCAGACACACTGACAGAGCCCACCGCCAGCAACAAACAGTGGTCCTGTTTTGATCTCGATTTGGTTATAGTGTCTCTCATCTCCATTTCCTGATCCTCCAAATTGCAGTCCAGCAGTTTTTTTTAATCCAGAATTGCTCAGGAAGTGTAAGAGAGGAGGAGACTCAGCCTTGAGTGTTAGTTGAGAACTGGCTCACACTGGCTCCCTGGGTGTCAGCTTTCTGCAAGACAAAAGCTCCTGAGGAAACACAAAGGACTCAGCAAACTTTGGAGCACAGGACAAAGTGAATGTTCTCCTTCTTTCCAGAGCATATGGTCAAAGGCCTGATTTTTTTTTTTTTTTTTTTAAGTACCAGAACTTAAATGAAAGTTTAGATCAGGGGTGTCCAAACTTTTTTCAACATTTTTTACCAAGGGCTATATGCGGTAAAATACACAAACAGCCGGGCCACTCACTTGAGGTGAAGTAGTATTGCCTCACCTGGTTTATTTAAGTAAACTAAATATATTTTTGGAATTTGCTGTGGGCCAATTAACAATGGATGGAGGATGGCAGTTGGCCCACTGGCCGCAGTTTTGACACCCCTGGTTTAGATGATTGTTATCATGCCTTGGTGCTGCAATCAGAATGTCTCCTTTCCCTCCTGGCCACGTTTAAATAGCTAATGTTTATTGAGTGCTTATCATATGTTCGCTAGTGTTCTAACCACTATCCTAGTATGCAGTGTAGGTCTGCTACTAACTATGGTGGTAGTAGTAATAATAATGATATTGTACTAATAATAGCCAGTATTAATTGTACACTTAGGCTATTCTAATTGCTTTTTATGAATTAACTCATTCTGTCTGCCAATGCTATGAGGTGGTCGCTGCTATTATGCCCAGTTTACAAATTAGGAAACTGAGGCAATGATATTACTAAGTTGACCAAGGCCACACAGCTGGCAGGCAGAGAGGCTGGCATTCAAAATTAGGCATTGTGACATCAGAACAGATGCTCTTGGTCATTAAGCTGTAGCTACTTGATGCTTATATGACTGCTTACTCTATTGTAAAATAAAGGAGTTTGCTCACACAACAATAACAATAGTGATGTAACAATACCCAACAGCACAACAATCTGCATACAAGCACTAGCAAGTCAAATCGACTAGGTGTTTATTATTGTTCAAAATTTATTCCATACATTTGGCATGCATTTTTATCTAACCATTATCACAACCTATACAGGAAGAATTATTCTTATGCTCATTTCGTAGTGCTCTAGGGGTGTCAGGGGACTTGCTGAATATTACACAACGATTAAGTGGTGGAACTAAGATGGAAGTCTAGCCATTCTGTTTTTCTATGGGTGGGCAAAAAAACAAAAACCAAGCAACAAACGAAAAACACGAAAACCCTCTACTATTTGTGGAATCTATACCACAATTGATATATGCATATTTAATCCTTCAGTTAGGGATGTATTTCTAAAAGTTGAACATCATTATTTCCTGAGCCATTTCTCCAAAATGAGAACCATGGAAACAGAAGGCAGCTGCCATGTTATACAATCAGAGATGGAGGTTGGTAAACTGCACTGAGCTTGTTTTCCCCCACATGCAACAGGATTTTCTTAGGCTGCCAACTTAATGAAAGTTTCACACTTACGTTAACCTGCCCCTGAATCTTGATCAAACCTTCAGAAAACTTTAAACAACAATTTTATTTTTAGGATATATTTTTCCTTATAAGTGGTGCAAACTGGGTTGCTCTTTCACTGGGGGTTTAAGAAAAAAAACAGACACAAATTACAGCACGACACAAATAAATACGCATTTTTAAATCTTTCTATTCTAATTTACAAAAAAGAACAGAAGCCTCAGGATGATTAACTGGAAATGTGGTTCTGTCATTCCAAAGGCAGCACAGTTAACGCTCTGCTGAAGAAATTCATGTTTTATTTGAACCCCAAAGAGGACATCTTTAAAATGAACTTTTCTATAATTATCAGTTATGAAAACCAGTCTGTAAGTTGATATTTTATAAAAATAGTGTTTGTATGGCTGAAGAAATGCAATTTAAACAACTAATTCAGTACTGTTTCTCTGTTAGATATGACCCATTTAATAAGGAATTTTTAGGTATTCAGACTTAATTATATGTACCAATCCAAACATAAAATTTCTTTTTCCTTTTTGAGATTCAGTTTAAAGTTGTGAGAAAAGGAACTAACTTTTTATTTTAGTGTATTTTAATCATACAGTGAGTTTTGATTATGTATCGCACTTTTAAAAATTGCTTTAATCATATCTACCAAATTCATTCCTAAAAGGAATTTATGTTTATATTTCAAAAGAACAATAATAATATTGGGGGGTATTTATTTCATCATGTGATTTTTAAAAAAAATCTCATGAATAGGGGTCAAAGTTTTGGTGATGAGTCTGGAATGGAAAATTGATAAAATGTCTTCAAACTCTAGGCTTTCCATGGAGCCACTTGCTCTTTGCCCAACAAATATTTACTGTGTTTCTACTATGTGTAAAACACTGTAGGGAGCTTTTAAGGTGAATGAATCAGACAAGATCTAATCTCACAACCTGGTTAAGGAGAAGGAGTGATAAAGGCTTTTACAGAGAAACATAATATAGGGAGGTATGTTGATAAGTCCCATAGGAAAGATACAGATAAAATACTAAGAGTCTTGAGAAGGGAGACCAGCCTGGGTGACCAGAGCAGAATTCCATGAGGTAGAGGATACTAAAATTGGAGCTTAAAAGATGGCCAGGATTTCACAAAGTAGAGACTGTGACAGATGTGTTTCAGGCAAAAGTAATCATAGCTGAAGCCACAGCACAAGGAAAACGTAAATTGTGCTTGGGAAGGAAAGTGTCAACAATGAAGACTAGAGAGTTGGGTTAAAAAAAGAGATGATAATAGAGAATTGGGTGGAAAAGACTAGTTAATGGCTTTGAAGTTTTGTCCCAAGACAATGGAGAGCTACTAAAGTTACCAGATCACAGACTGGCATATCTCAACAGTGATTTAGGAAGAATGATTTGCTAAGAGACTATCAGAGATGACAGGGGCTGGACAGAGACTGGAAGATCAATTATATGGCTATTAATTATAGAGTGGTAGCATTGGGAATAGGATATAAAGAGCAAATATAAGAGAAATAGCAAAAGAAGTATAAACAGAACTTAGAATATTTGTTGGTGTGTGTGTGTGTGTGTGTGTGTGTGTGTGTGTGTGTGTGTTGATACTAGTTAGGGGAAGGTAGACTTAGCAAAGGAGAACAATAGCCCTCTTTGCAGAAGTAGGAGAGTCCCTGGGGGAAGGGAAGATGGTGGCTTCGACTACAGTGGTGTTGATTTGAACTGATGGGAAACAGGAATGTTGAGACACTAGATGGATAGAAAGCAAGTTGAAAAGACCAAATCTGTTTAGAAATAAAGTTCTGATTTAGAAATAAAGCTCTCAGGTTGCAAGTTGTAAAGGTGATTTATCCAATTTAGGTGTACTTTCCAATTAGAGCTAACAGTGTATTTCAGAGCATACCTATGAAAAGAACATTCCCACTCCAGTGAGAATTTAGAGGGCTATGACCACAATTTGTATTACACCAATGTCAAGAACAAAGCCCCAAATTACAGATACTATATTAAATCATCGATGAGGCCAAAAAAAGCCTTGGGTCCTCTTGCCTAGTATGGATGAATGGATGTATTTTTAGTCTCCCCTGAAAATCTAGCATGCTTCTTCATGGATTGAAATAAGGCCATTAGCTCTTAAATCTACTTCTTGCTTGTTTCCATCCATCATCTTTACATTTGTTTATGTATAGACATTTTTGTTTTTTACTTAGAGACTTTATTTTTTTATTTAGAAACCTAATTTTTTTAGAGCAGCTTTAAGTTTACAACACAATTGAGAGGGAGGTAGAGAGATTTCCCATGTAACACCCCCGCCCCCCGCTCAACCTCCCCCATTGTCAATATCACTCACCAGAATGATACATTTTTTTTACCAAGGATGAACCTACATTAACACATCATAATCACCTAAAATCCATAGTTTATCTTAGGATTCACTCTTGGTGTTGTATATGCTATCGATTTGGAGAAATGTGTAATGACATATGTCTATGATTACAATTATAATATCAAGTATTTTCACTGCTCTAAAAATCCTCTGCTCTGCCTTTTCATTTCTTCCCCTGCCTGACCCCACCTCTGTAACCACTGATCCTTTTTACTGTATCTATAGTTTTGCCTTTTCCAGAATGTCATGTAGTTGGATTCATACAGGATATATAACCTTTTCAGATTGGCTTCTTTCAGTTAATAATACACATTTCAGTTTCAGCATTTATTCACTTAAGAAGTTAACAGCATGTTTAAATTCTAGTCCAGGTCACTTTTGATACTAGGGATATTTACACGTTCTTCTCTTAAACTATCAATAATTTTACACTAGATTTAGTAAAATCTAATAAATATAAACATATGTAATATTTAAAATATTTAAGAGGCAAATTGTTTTAAAAATTTGCCTTCGTGGGACATATTTTAACTATAATTTTCTATTTACACAGACAAATAAAAATTCATTATAACTTTGAAAAGTAAAAGGGTCTTACAAAAAAATAGATTTTTGACACTCTCAGGTAAACAGTGATACACTAACTTTTTAAGGTAAGTCTTGTCAATTTGGTTTCAAATGGATAATTTTTGTTTGTTTGTTTTCTCAGAACTAGATTTCAGGATTTTAAACTCCTCCCCTCAAGTTTACCCCATGCTATTTCCCTTTGTTTTCGTCCCATTATATCAAGTTTCCATTTTGTGATTTGTGTACCCAAGATTGTTTAAAAAGCTGCCCAGACTTCTGGTTCATAAACATCACTTCCTCTGTCTCCTGAATTTATTTAAATGGCTGATACTTGAGCCCAGGGGATTGTTTACATTAACACCATGGAGTCAAGAGTACTCATTACCTTCACCTCAAACTATCTATAGGTCAACAGAATGAGGCAAAACCCCTAATATTTCATTACTTCAAGACCAAATCTCCTTTCTCAATCCTTCACTTCCCAAGCTTTATGCTTTGGGTCCTCACTCACCCACTTTGTTAATGAGCCAACTGAAATGCATGTTTGCAGCCCAGTCAAAAATGTATTTCCTTTTCCTTCAAGATCACTATATTCACTTACATGTTCTCTGTCATTATTGAAATAACAAATTGGCATTGATTTATTTTTTAACCAACTCTGAAAGTTTGTATGCCTTTCCACTGCAAAGAGAGATTCCCTAGTCCTCCATGTCTTTTTAACAGGTGGAAAAATGTATTGAGAATAAATTGGATAGGATCATTTTTCTAATTTAAGGAGAAAGTAACATTTATTTATACACTAAGTAGATAGAAAGCCAAAGCCAAATAATAGTCTCTGCATCACATTATCTCCTGATGATACTCTCCACAGGACAGACAATTTTATAATTTCAGTTAAAACAACAGCAATAATATTAAACCTATTTAATTTAACTGATTATTATGACAAAATAGTTCCTAGGACATTTATTTTCAATAGATAGTTTTTCTTTCACCGGCCAACAAAAAGATCTATCACAACTCATTTGGTTTTGGAAATGTTTCTCTTAAATGTTATCTGTTCTAAGTCAAAGAGTTCCTGAACTACAGAGGACTCATGGTAGAAAATATTAATTATGTTCCAAGTAGAAGTATATTCTAATTCATCAGAAGTATGTATGCTCTGTCCTTGAGGCATAAACACATGCTTGGTATGTAGAGATTTTCTTAATGGTTGCAAAGAATTCAGTCCTTCTCAAAGGCCATTTCCACCAACAGGCATGCCATCCCCTGCCAGTGGCTTCTGCCATCTATCAGTTGACCTGCTAGCATGACCTTGGACTCGTAGGGTTTTTCCTAATTCCTGATTCCCTGTCAGGATATGTTGGTCTTTTATTCTCCAATCCAATGTCTCATGTAAGAACAGGACTGATTGCTTTTCAGAGATTAAGGTTGAAGAGAGATCAGGTCTCAGAATTCACCCATGAAGAGTTGACTTAGGGTAGGCCAAGTGGAAAGCCAACTCCCAATATGTTACTTAGAAGGGTTGGGCCCTTCTGGTCTTGCCCTTATTCTAGTGTCTCATTAATGAGTCAATATAAATAATAAAAAAATGGTTTCTATCTCGCTCATTCCCCACAGCCCTCCCCAATTGAGTGACTGGTAAATGAGAGATGAAGGAATGAACTTCACTGGGAATACACAGCTCCATATGTGTCATAGGTGGTTCCTGTAGGAAAAATTGACATACTTGAATTATAGCTACCTTTGTTGAGTCCCTGAAACACATCTATGCATGTATCTGTCACATTATAGGTAGGACTTACATGTCTGCATATACTGCCAACACACACACACACACACACACACACATTTAAACACTTTTTAAAATTCCATCGTTTGTTTAGTTCCAGGATCATGGTAGGTCCTTTAAAAATGTTTGTTGAATAAATAAATGCATGAATGCAAAATATTGTAGGGATGTCTCAGATACTTCTAGGCTAGTCCATTGGTTTCCGAAATGTTGTGACACAGAAGTGAAATAGATTCAGGGACCAGGGCCAAATAACCAAACCCTTGCCATGTACTTACTTTCACTCCATGACTCAGATTCTACTGTTCTATTTTGAAGGTGTAACCAACCTCATGCATTCAAATGATTCTAATTTTAAAAGTGTAACAATTGGTCTTTGAAAGATGTTAAAGTACCGTGAACTAACTAGGAATACAAAAGAAAAGGTTAGCGGGGTCATTTTAAATCTCTCTGCCTCTAAGAGGTTGGCTTTCCATTAACTTTTTTGTTTTTTAATTTGAAGAATGCATAAAAGAGGATTCAAGGGCTTATAAACCAGGGAAAGAGAACAAACCATTTTTAAGCACATTCACATACTTTGAGCCATCACTGTATATGTTAGAATAATTAGTAACTGCTCTTACTTAAATTAGGATAATTACTATGCAATTTTTTGTTTATTTAAGTTTAGTTATTGCTAGTACTTAAAAAATAACAAAACTGCATTTACAAAAGTTTCCATAGTTCAACATTTTCTTTACTTCAAAATACTTTTCTGTATCAGATAATACGAATTAGTGAGTTTGGGACAGAGCAGATAGAAAGCATAGCACTCAATGGTACACGTTCTGTTCTTACTGTGGTTCCCTGAGAATGAGACGTAGCTGGACAATCAGCTATAATGTGTCTTTTGGAGCAAAAATTATTGTAAGACCCTGTCTTATGTTATATTTATTATATTTATTATAGTATAGTATAGTAGAGTAAAATAAGACCCTGTCTTATATTATAGTAAAATAAGACCGGGTCTTATAATTTTTGCTCCAGAAGACGCATTAGATAGAGCTGACTGTCCGGCTAGGTCTTATTTTCGGGGAACCACAGTAGGCTGATAGAGAACTCATCTTTTCAGGATGCTGTGTCTGTCTCCGTCTCAGGTTTGATATAAACAAAATGTTACTGCTGAGATTTCTGAGGCTCACCCCTCACTACTTGTTTTGAACTTCTGCACTCCTGTCTAACTTATCTTCATTTGCATAGACACTCACCCAGAGAACAAGCACCTGGCCTTACAAATCTCTGTGGAGAGTGAGAAGAAAAGAGCATATTTAAGCAAATTCCGGTTTACTCATTTTTATCCCACTTGGAATAATTTGTTTGCATTCTTTCAAATGCTAGAGAATCACGGCTGAGTGTGTATGGACGTGTGTTGGAGGGCAACCAGTCTCACTGAGCAAAAGGCAATTCTGATAGAAACTCTTCTACATAAATATGATGAAGACTGAGCTAAGCTAAGTAAAATGTGAATCAAAGTCAGCTTATCTTTTCACGACCATGAAGGACCAGTATTTAAGCTCAGAAATGAAAATTAATAGCTCCAGTTATTTTAGAATCAGAGGAGACATTGGCCATCCACTTGGTTCTTCTCAGTTCATAATTACAGCTCTCTTAGGAACATAACTGCTTTTCAGCTCTCTGTGGGCAACATTGAACGCACACTGGAAGTTAGAATGGATTCTGAAAAATACTACTTTCCTGTGCAGAAGACCCAGTTGACTCATTCAATATGCTGGGTTTTGTGCCACATAGATAATGATTAACATTGGAATAATGTTCATCTTTATTAAGTGTTGTTATCTGCTGTAAGTGAATAAATGATATGTCTGAGGCTATAATGCATAACTAATACATGGGGAAATTGAGAGCTTATATATAAAATATTAATAATGTGTACTCTTTTAAAAGTCTTAATACCAAATCAAACTCATAAGTACATTATAGAAGAATATATATGTATGTTTTTATGTATCTATATGTATTTATGTATATGTATGTGTGTATATATATAAATGCATATATTTATATATATATATATATCTATATACACACACACACACACACACACACGTATATAATGAGAGAAAATTTGGAGGGCACAAATTATAAACATAAATTCATAATGCCTAAAAAGCTGCCAAATAGTAGATATAGGTCAATATCTGTTTTAGACTTGGAGTTCTGTCTTCAGAACCATATTCTCCTTGTACTACCGTGTTTCCCCAAAAATAAGACCTAGCTGGACCATCAGCTCTGATGTGTCTTTTGGAACAAAAATTAATATAAGACCTGGTATTATATATTATATTATACCTTATATTATATTATATTACATTACATTACATTATATTATATTATATTATATTTATTATATTATATATATATTATGTAAGATATTATATTATACCCTGTCTTATATTAAAATAAGACCGGGTCTTATATTCATTTTACTCCAAAAGACGCATTAGAGCTGATGGTTCGGCTAGTTCTTATTTTCTGGGAAACACAGTACATGCAATGCAATCACACTTCCATGAAAATTTCCTCCTAAGAGTCTCAGTATAGATTTTGAGGCACAATTTGTATTTTCTTCTTATATTTAAAGAAGCTTTTTAAAAAGAGGAAGTGTTACATTAGGCAAAATATCAATTTGCCCTACAGATAAATATAGCAGTGCTTAGATGATAATTATGCTGCAAATAAAACATAAAAATACCACACAAATAATTTGGCACCTTCAAAAGAGTTTGACTCCTTTGAAAGTGACTACTGATATAATCATACAATCATTACACTTATTCATATCTGAGGCTCTTTCCTCTGAGGGATCCATTAGGGACAACTTCTTCCATTATTTTTTCTTAAAGGGATCTCTATTGTCCTGTTATTGTACTATTGTGTGTTTTATTTTCTCTTGAAGTTTCTGGGGATTTTTCCCCTTTCCTCTAAGTTACTGCATATCAAAGCTCCAGACATGTTCACAGCTTAATTGCAGCCTTTCTAATTAAGTATTAAATTGTGCACAAACTCTTGTCTATTGGGTGAAGCTTATTCATTTATCTAGACATGCTACTGCATATCCTTCAGTGAAGAAACGCAGCCACCTGCCAAGGTATTGCGTTTAATTAATTGTTTCCCCCAAACCTTTCACCTAATGATATATTTCAGAAAACACTTAAACTTATTTGAACTGTATGTTGAGGTCCAACACTAGTCAGGAAAATAAACTTGAAAGTGTGACCATATAGCAAAAGTATTGTTGAAAAATAGATATTGACTAGGCTCTGTGGACACTTAACAAAAACGAATTTCTCCCAAGACAGATTAAACTTAGTTTTATGAATATTATTAGCTTAGTGAATGTTATTAGAAACTAGTCAATTAGAACTTTAGTTTATAGTTATTTTTGTTTATTATTTCTTGTGTTTAATTTAATTTAGAAGGACAAGAGTGTACTCAAAGAATTCTCCAAGATTATCCTATTTATGTACCAGATAGAAAAACAAACAATAATGAAGGCTATTCTGTCTGAGAAAAATGACATCTAAGTGCACTGACCATATCTGTGGACGACTTCACTCAGTCGTGTTGGCAATCTTTGAAGAATTCCAAAGCTAAAGCAATGCAGCAAATGATTGAGAGCAATCTGTACTGTAAAGTTTCAATTGATGGACTAGCAAAGTTTTACATGGAATTTAAAAGTTAACCACTGTGCAGAGGGCTAGTAGGGAATCAGAGGCTGTTAAGAGCAGTGTGGGTTTATAACAGCAATGACAATGTCTACCATTGATTGCAGAACAAAAACAGAACTGCATCATGTTTGACCTGTACTAATCCTTATAACAAGGTTACCCATTATCATCCTATCCTGACTTTACAAAAGAAGAGTAAAATGCACTCACTTTAATTAATCTGCAAGAGATCACATAAGCAGAAAGTCACCTTAGCTGGGATCAGAACCCCCACCCCTCTCCAATGAACCCCAGCATAGACACATATACCGCTTATTGATACTTTTATAATTTTTAATTATATCATATGTATGTATATAGGTCAAGTAATAGTAGTATGTGTAATAATTTATATACTTTTAATTAAGTAATATATTATTATTGCATATTCACTTAAAAATTTCCAAACAGTGTGCACATGTTTAGAATAAAATTTAATTCAAAAAAAGGTTAAAAGACAGTTAATTGGTGTTGCTTGTAAACTTGTACATATTGAGAGGAAACCATTCCGCTATTGCATTAGGTAGGATCAATCCTCAATAGCAGCATTTCTAATTGTAATAAGTAGACCACTGGTGGCCTACCCCAAAAAGCAATTGGAAAACATTATTTTATCAAATGGTACTATAAGATACCACATGAAACCAATCGTGCAAACATGGAAGGTAGTGAGCAGTTGACCCTGCTTAAATATGCAGGGTTGGGTAAATATGTGAGATATATATGTGCAGGCAATGTGTTTCCACTGAAAATCTATTTTATGGGAGAAAAGATTTCTAATGGATTTTACAGGATTTTTTGGAAGAGCCATGATGTAAATTGGTATATCCTGACAGGGCCCAGATGATACAGAGCAAGGAAGACACATTGATTATGTGGAAAAACTCAGCAAAATACAACCTGTACCGACATCTATCAAGTGATCAAGATATCACTTTAAATAATAACCTTCTTGATCTTGATTTACTATTGAAGGGAACACCTAAATGTGGAAATAAATATAGGAACCAATGCCTACTACAGTCTGAACCTGAAACTTCAGGGCCACAATGCCACGACTTTTATAAAGGAGTCATATTCAAAGAAGCTGAAAACATACAATGGAGGAAAGACAACCTCTTCAGTAAATGGTGCTGGGAGAATTGGATAGCCACGTGCAAAAGAATGAAACTGGACTGTTATCTGTCACCATGTACCAAAATTAATTCAAAATGGATCAAAGACTTAAGCATAAGACCTGACACAATAAACCGCATAGAAGACAACAGAGGTACTAAACGTATGGACCCTGGGTTCAAAGAGCATTTTATGAATTTGACTCCAAAGGCAATGGAAGTAAAAGCTAAAATAAATAAGTGGGACTATATGAAACTTAAAAGTTTCTGCACAGCAAAAGAAACCATCGGCAAAATAAAGAGGCAACCGACTGAATGGGAGAAGATTTTTGCAAACAGTTCCTCCGATAAGGGTCTAATATCCAAAATATACAAGGAACTCATGAAACTCAACAAGAAAAAAACAAACAACCTAATTGAAAAATGGGCAGAGGAGCTGAAGAGACATTTCTCCAAAGAGGACTTACAAATGGCAAATAGACATATGAAAAAATGCTCAACATCACTAATCATCAGAGAAATGCAAATAAAAACCACAATGATATACCCCCTCACCCCAGTCAGAATGGCTTTCATCAACAAGATAAATAGTAACAAGTGTTGGAGAGGCTGTGGAGAAAAAGGAACCCTCATACACTGTTGGTGGGAATGTAGACTGGTGCAGCCACTATGGAAGGCAGTGTGGAGGTTCCTCAAAAAATTATGAATAGAATTACCATATGACCCAGTAATCCCTCTCCTGGGTATCTACCCAAAGAATTTGAAATCATTTATACATAAAGACACGTGTGCTCCAATGTTCATTGCAGCTTTATTTACGGTGGCTAAGACATGGAAACAACCAAAATGTCCTTCGATAGATGAATGGATAAAAAAGTTGTGGTATATATACACAATGGAATACTATTCGGCGTTAAGGAAAGATGATATAGGAACATTTGTGACAACATGGATGGATCTCGAGAGTATAATGCTAAGCGAAATAAGTCAGACAGAAAAAGCAGAGAACCCTATGATTTCACTGATAATATGGTGTATAAACCAAAAACAACAAAAGAACAAGACAAACAAATGAGAAAGAAAAGCTCATAGACACAGACAATAGTTTAGTGGTTACCAGAGGGTAAGAGGGGTGGGGGTGGGAGATGAGGGTAAGGAGGATCAAATATATGGTGCTGGAAGGAGAACTGACTCTGGGTAGTGAACACACAATGGGATTTATAGATGATGTAATACAGAATTGTACACCTGAAATTATGTAATTTCATTAACAATTGTCACCCCAATAAATTAAAAATAAATAAAGGAGTCTTATTTTAGCAGGTTTTCTTAAGAATATTGAATACTGCTGAAAATGCCGAAGTCCCTATGAATTTAACTTTTCTCCAGGACTTTATTTTTTTTGTTCATCAGATAAAAACTATGGATAATGTATTATTGACCGTACTTTAAAAACCTGAGCCCATGTTACAGCAGAACTTTAAGAAACACTTTTAAGAGACAAATAAAATTAACTTGAAGATTAGGATTTAACTTGCTGTTTTCTCCTAAGAAGAAATCTTTCAGTCTTCCGGCTTTTCAATGAGATGTGCTCCTCAGCATCTACGGAGTATTTGGAATGATGAGAAACCCAATATTCCAAATAGATCTTGGAGAAAGAGCAGATGGCACAATGGACTGGACAAAAGGTGCATTTGGTGATAGAGTTTGTGCTTACTTTCCTCTTTTTGTATATGAGTGGGGGTAAGGGTAGGATGTATGATCAGCTGTTATCAATCAACTTTGGAAACTCCCTTGTGGCTTGACATTTTTGAGGACTGGCCTGGTCTTCCTGTTAGAAATCATCCAAACCCCAGAGGAGGGCTCTTTGTCTCAACAGCAGATACTAATACACAAAAATACACATGGCATTTTTATCTTTCTTATTCTTGGATGGGGTTATATTGGCTATATGTTTGTAACTATGTCCTCTCCTAAAAAGTGGACTAGAATATACAGTAGTTATTAATATATTTGTTAGCTTTTATTTTGCAAAGCAGATTTTGGGAATGGAGCACACTACGGAAATTTATACCATTACTAAATCATTGTGTTGGATTCAAGAACATCTTGATTTAAAAGAGTAGGGTTGGAGAAATGGTTCATGACCAGTTTGGAGTCTTGTGGTTGATTTTCCCCCTAAATTTAAAATTAAGTTTTTTTGGGGAGATCTGTATATGATTTAATACCTACACTGATACAATACTGTTCTGTAGGTTAAGAGACTGAGCCTTCGGAAGATTATTTAAATAACTGGTTCAAGGTTAGACATCTAGAAATGAGAAGAGTCAGAATTTAAACCCAGGTCTGCTTGACCCTAGATTTCTGCTGCTCAGTTTGACATCAGACATTGCCACTCTCCCAGTTTTTACTCAGTCAGTGGCAGTAATAATCCTCAATTCTTGGTGTTTTTCTTTAGCTTTTGCACAAATGATTCTTACTCCAGCCCCTTATTTACTTGAAGAAAAAGTCATAGATGTAGGTGCAAAACCTCAAAGTTTCAAGGAAACAAAAGATATAAAGGAAGCCAGAGCAGCTGTTTGAATGTACACAACACTGAGGTGATATGAGAGGTGTCTTTATTCTCTATTAGGACTCTTTTTAAAAGGTAAAAAGGACATAGGCTTAGCAGTCACCACACATCCACCCCTGACATTTAACCTGAGTCATTTTTAGTTAAGCAAAATTGGCACAAGCCAATTGCCTATGGATGGAGTTTATAGTGTGGAGAGTTTGCCAAAATACTATTATGGATTTTTCCCCCTCTGACTCCTTACCTTCTCACCTTCTAGAAAAATGTTTAAGTGGCCCTAAAGTATAGACCAGTTGACCTTCTTCCCTTTTCTCATCAGTGTGTGTGTGTGTGTGTGTGTGTGTGTGTGTGTGTGTGTATGTTGTGTGTGGTTTTTCCTATGAGGTACCGACTTTAGGAATTAGGTTTCCATAGGGCCAGGTACAAGACTTTCAGGATGTGCTAACTCCAAGAAAATGATGAGAACAAGGTTTTATTTTATTTTCTCCTTTTTATTTTTCAAGTCTAAAATGTTATGACTTGAGGCATTTCCCTTTATTGGTTTTTTTCTCCATGATGATCAAGAAGCTGATTTATGCCAAAGTCCGAATGAGTCAGACAATAAGAAACCAAACTGTATTTGGACCAGTGAGTGTGGATGCCCTGAAATGAGTCTGAGCAAACTCCCCGTCTTTCTGGTGTTGAACCACATGCAAACAGGATGGGATGGTGGCCTCCCAGTGGGTGTGGTTCTTCCACCTCACCTCCCACAGACTCCCCTTCCTCTCTTTCCCTGCATGTGTTTCAAATTGGGCCAATGGTGGGTGGGAGAAGCAAGAGCTACCCTGTAACTATATATAGTGAAGCCAAGAATCTGAGTGTTCGGGAGGGGAGGTAGAGGGAGATAGAATGGGAGAGGTGGGAGGCTACCCAGATGTAATCACTTGTATTGCTTCCAACTAAGCCAACTTCTGTAGCATACTAAAGAGCATTGAGTATATTTGTGGTCAGGCTTAAACCCAACTTGAAAACAAACAAAAACAAACAACAACCACAAGAACAAAGAGACCATAATAGAGATGGTCCCTGATAGATAGTCACCTCCCTTAACTTTGGAAAAATACAGTTATAGTCAGGACTAATGTGGCCCAAATCCCATGGAAAGATTGATGGAAATTCATTTCAAAAAGCCACACACATGAAAATAATTTACACAGGAGGTTTTCTGCACCACAGCTGTGTTGGTTATTTATTTTGGACCAGTTTGTGCAAAAAGTGGGACCAAAAATGAACTCAATCATTGCTTGATAACCTTACAAATGTCCAGTTAGTCCCCTGAACTCAATACCCCCTTTCTGAATAGCTACTGTCTAAAGGCAGATGGTCTCAGGGTCTTCAGGTATTCATTTCTTTAGCATTTACTTTAAGACTCCACCCCCGGATGTCATCATTTCCAATCTATGTACCTTTTGGTCTTATTTCTTCTACAACTTAAATATACCCAGAAGATACAGAGTGGAAGGCAGAAGGCTGAATAGGACCATTGCTTAGTGTGTGAACCTGCATCTGCCTCAGGGTTGGAAATATGCTCATAAAGAGTACTCCCAGACCCATAAAAGTGATACAAAAGAATTATCTAGAGCACTGTTGCTCCACCCCCGACCATAGACATCAGAGGATAGAGTTGCACCTGCTTTGATGCTTGCTTATTTTCTTCTGAATCCCTGAGCCAGGATGAGACCAGTGGTTTATGGGATTCCAGTGCAGCTCACAGGGTGGATAGCCACTGCACCTTGAAATGTAGTGGACCTTGGTGCCTCGAAGCTAGCCAACACATATGCAAGGGTGTGACATTGACTTAAGGCATTTGGAGACCTAGGTCTCATGTACATATAATCAGAGGCTCCGATGTCAGTATTCATTGAATTATCCTCTGGAAAAGAAAGAGCTGGGGATTGATAGATCAAAAACTCTGCCTTTGTGAAACGGGAGTGTTTGTACAGGTCTGATCTGGTTAATAATCATATTTATTATTTGCATTTATACACTGTCTTTCGTTGATGTTGCCAAAGTGCTTCTAGGCCAATCTGGAATTACAGTGAATTAACTCTTTCAGGTCAATGCAAAGTTCACATCTTAAGCCACCTCTCAATGGGGTGGATTTATTTCGAAGAAAAAATTATTTCCTGAAGAGAAGCACTTGTCATTTATAACAAGAGACTTTGTTATATCTCTGAAAGGAGGGGCAGTTATTGAGATTATTTCCCAAAGCCTAACATAGAACCTTGGGCATAATAGGTTTATGGCTGATGCATTATTTTATAGAACAATGTGTTAAGAAACAAGGAATCAAAAACTTATGCTCCAACTCTCATAGTCTATCTGGAAAAACTTTTAAACCATGCTAAATCCATTCAATAACACCACCATTGCATGTTCTTGAAAATCAATTTTGGCAAGCATTGGAACTCTCACTGACCCAGACCAATGTGTTTAGTTCAGCCAGGTTGTTTTCTCTGATTTTTTATTTCCTTTCTTTTGCCAAGTTCATATTACAATGACTAGAAGCCATAAAAATTAAAATCTTACAAGGCAAGGATTTTTTTTCTCTCACATTGACCTACCGGTATACAGATGTCAAGCCCCGTTTCAGGAGCAGAATTGATGATAACATAATAGCAGAAGAGTCCGTTTACTGTCAGCTCTTAAATGACTTTTTACTGATTCAAATATTTGATAGTCTGAGCTTTACCACAATTGAAACAGTGGCCTTTGATTTTTTTTTTTATTAGAACACTTTTTAAAGAAAGAGAGTAAAGTTGACCTAATGAGACTTGTGAAATTTCCTGTCTGTTCTCATGAGTGCATTTAAAATTTCAATATTGTAATTAAAAAAAAATGAGTACATACACACTAGATCAAAACTTGACCTTAACCTTATTTTTGATTCAAAGACACCAACATGTCAAACATGTCACCTTTCTAACTGGAAAAAAAAAAAAATCAATGCAACCATTTGCCAAAATAAGCAATGCCTCACTTTACTCTGGCCTGGATCTTTCTCTTGGGGAAAAAATATGTGACATTCCCCTGCCTGGCTCCTTGACAGAGTTGATATAAAACAGCCTTGAAAATAAGTCCTAGCCCCTAAGTACAAACCAGAAATAAAAGCTGAACAAAATAGGTTATCCTACCAAGAGGGAGTGATAGCTGCTCCAATGGAGATTGCCTGGAAGAAAGGGATTGGGTGTGTTGTCATTTCTCTTGTAGTTTCTTATTGGTGTCCTTGGGAAATTTTGTATCCAGGGTAAAACATTGCCCTTCCTCATGGAATGGTACTGTAAAGAGAAATAAATGACACAAAAAGTCCTTGGGATTGAAAAGTGGAAAGAGAGGAAAGACTGGTGGTACAAGTGAGAGGGTTAGGGAATTCAACCAGACATTTTGCAGACTATGTGATCTTTGAAAGCCATGAGTGAGGCTTAAATGTTTATCAAGAAAAATACATTTTAGTCATTTGGTATTCATGATTCTTGTGTTTACTATTTGCCATGCACTGTATTTTTGTGTCCCCTCCCAGAATTCGTATGTTGAAGCCCTAAATCCCAATGTGATAGTATTTGGAGGCGGGGCCTTTAAGAGGTAATTAGGTCATAGGTAGAGCCCTCATGAATTGGATTAATGCCTTTATAAGAGGGGGCATGAGCGAAATGCTCTCTCTCTGCCATAGAGGATTGGCAAGGAGGCATCCATCAGCAAACCAGGAAGCGGTTTCTCACCATGAACCCAGTTGACTGGAGTCTTGATCTTGGACTTTCCAGATGTCAGAATTGTGAGAAGTAAATGTGTGTATTTTTAGCCATCCGGGTTATGATATTTGTTACAGCAGCCCAAACTAAGACAATCAATACTTCTTTGCCCTTTGTTTTGCTCTCCTTAATTTAGATGTGTAACACTTGCCTTCTCATGTTCTACTGTAAGGCCATAAGCAGTTTTGTTTTTTTTTAAACCAAGAATTCTCGGCATATTTCCTTAGTTTAATTATATGCTATTCATTGACTGAATTAGTATGGATGTAATTAAATAAAAAAAGAGTACATATTAAGGACAAAAAACATGGACAAAAAGGTTATTCTTTTAAATTTATTTGTTTCTGTTCAGATCAGTAGTTTCAGTAGTTCAGATCAGTAATCAAGGCAGTTTCTACACACACCCTTTCACCCCCAAACTGTGGGACATTTGGAAATGTCTGAAGACATTTTTGATTGTCACAACTTGAGAGAGGGGTGTACCTACTGGTATCTAGTAGGTAAAGGCCGGGAATATTGCGAAACATCACACACTGCACAGGACAGTTCCCCACAACAAATAATTATCTGATCCAAAATGTCAGTAGTGCTGAGGTTGAGAAACCCTGGTTCAGAACAAACAAATAAGGGAATGTATCTTGCTTTTCCTTTGGGGTAAGTACTATAAGTTTAGAAGATAAGGCTCAGCTAAGCTCTCCTGCTCCAACATGAAAAAAAAAAATGTCATTCGGAAAAAAAAAAAAAAAAAGAAGAAGACATGGTTGTTCCAAGTGAGGAAAGACGCGTGATACTAAGAGAACCTGGAAGCAAGATGAGGGAAATGCTGTCAGTAAACTTTGCCAAAACACGGAGAAGAGGAAAAAAGTTAGAATTCCACAGATAGACAGATGTACCAGTTTTCAAAAAGGAAAAGGCAAATTCTGAGACCTACTCAAAGCTGAATGGTATCAACTAAGGAACTAACCAGACATATATGACTAGCTGTGTTATGGCTTTTATCTTCCTTTTCTCAGTCCAATGGAGCAGAGGTAGCATAAGTAGATCTCAGTGAACCTCAACTTCTATAGGCTAGGTGATCTGTTTTAGTAGATAAATCACATTTGAGTTATCAATGGATTATTACATCTTGAACAGGAGTATCTGGTACCCATTGCAAGGTCTTTTCCTATCTCATATTTTATCCAGTCTCAGATGAAGACTGAAGATCAAATTGAAGATGACTTGAAACCAGGAGGGTTGCAGAATAAGATGAAAAAGATTATTGCATAAATGAAGGATACGACAATGGTAATGAGATAAACTTCAATGTAAGTCTTGAAAATCAGCAACACAGGAGGCGGTTGGAGGAGATGGGGGCGAGCAGAGGTTTATGAAAATTATTTCAGTAATTTAATGGATCATAACTTCATATTGAATCAAATTTATCCAGATGGCTTTTGTCTGAGTTAAGAGACACACTGAGAAACTCAAATATTCAGAGAAGAATGACTAGGCTGGGGAGAACCTAGAAATCATGCTATGTCATGAACAGTCGGATGAAATAGGAAAAGAAAAAAACAGAGGGAAATGAGATAATTGTTTGAAACTGTAGTTTCAAACAATGTAGGAGAAGATTTAGGCTTTTAGTGATGGCCACAAAAGAAGGACCTAGCAAGGTAAAGGAGGCAAATTTGGGCTCAAAATAATAAATTGTTTGAAAACGCAAAGGTTTCCTTCAGTTGATTTTCCTGTCACCATAAGCTAAACAATTAAATACTATGGGGTTTTGTTTTGTTTGTTTGTTTTTGAGGCTGTTCAAACATCAGATAGCATTAGATGAACAGATGGACTCTAAACGATCTTCCAATTTAGGATTTGGTCATTTTTAGATCATCCACAATAAGTATTTAGGCTGGTGTAATTCTGTTAATAGTTACGCTATCGCATTGTGAAGCAGTTTCAAATTCCCTAAACAAGTTTTCCTGAAGTATATGTCACAAATAAGTAGGGTAGCTTTGCACCTCATACACAAAATTCCATTACCAAAACAAATTGAGATTGTGGCATACTACATTCTTTC
This sequence comes from Rhinolophus hipposideros, assembly GCF_964194185.1. Classification (NCBI taxonomy): domain Eukaryota; kingdom Metazoa; phylum Chordata; class Mammalia; order Chiroptera; family Rhinolophidae; genus Rhinolophus; species Rhinolophus hipposideros. The sequence goes on from NC_138068.1 coordinate 27,986,096, forward strand.
TTAGAGAGTCACAATGCACATTAGTATGTCAGAAGCTCTGAAAAACACTGGAGTTAAAAATTAAAACAATTGTTGAATTTCTCAGTGGAGCATTCAGAGTACTTCACTATATCTCCCATGACTTTTCAGCCTCAAAGTCTATAACCCTCCTTATGAACCCTTTGCTCTGGCCATCTATTGAGTTCTCCTTTTCCTATTCCACCTATTCTACAGCCCTTGCCATTTCCTTTATTTGGAATATTTTCATTCCTGTGTATGCCCATAGGGGTCACTCTCCCTGAAGGCAAAGTCTAAAGGAATCCCTCTCACTTTAGCACTCATCATAGTCTAAAAGGGGTTGCATTTCATGCAGTTTACCTATTATGCTCCTGACAATAAATTAAAACATATTATGATGTATGGTACAACATCTGGTATGGTGTTTCTCACCAAGTAGGTGTCCAATAAATCTTTCTGGACTTATTAAAGGAACCATAATGCAGTTGCAACACTATTGACCTATGCTCAGGTCAACGTAAATATTCTTAATATTAAGTGCATAGTCTATTTTAGTCCCTAAGAACAAATGGAAAAGAATGGTGTCAAATACTGAAAGGCATTTTTCTTTTTTGGTGAAGTCTCAATGTAGTCCATAGTGATTTTTTAAAGCAAATTACTCCTCTCAGTCTTCCAAACGACATTTGGGTGCCTCCCAGGTAGAGGAGTGGCTTTATAGAGATTATTGTATTTCCATTAATGAGCCATGTTTCTATTTTCATTTTTCTGTTTTTATTCTGTTGTCATTAGTGATATATAACTATATCTTTGCCTATAGCTGGACCCCTTGTTTCTCATGACAGACTGGGCTAACTTGGTGATTTTGCTTTCTAAATAAACCTAATAATATACTCTAGGTCTTCTTTTCAATTTGGTCTAGAAAGAGAGAATGGTTTTTGACTCAAGGTTATTGGAGGTCTTGCCCTGAGAACCTACATAAGGTTCTTGAAACATCTGAAGTGACAGAAACTAAAGCTAAGGATGATTGTCCCTTTATGAGTCCGCAAGCAAGCGGGATTTGTAAAAACACAAGCAGTGCTTTCCTTCTCTTCTCTCCCAACTGTTTCTTTTTAGTGGTTGGGATAGATAGTTAAGTTCTAGCCTCTTAGGAAGTTTGATAATAATAATACAATATTGTTGTCTATAATGGAAACTTCCCAAACCAGGTAGTTTCAACACCTGATCTAAAATCTGAATGGAATCCCCTGAGCCAAATTTTAAGTAGGAAGCCCACCCAAACATAAGTGGAAGGGATAACTCAGAAAGGGATGGATTATTTTTAAGTAAGGACAATTGAAATGCTTTACCAAATGAGATCTGTTTGTCATAAAAATTGGCTTCCTGACAGTATTTTATGACTACTACCTCTCAAAATGTTATCCCCATATTTCATAACTTACATCTCAATGTCAGTAATGAAGGAGATTAACTTTGTAAAGAACAATGGTTATTAACTGAAATTATTCTAGTTTAAATTAAGAAAGTGATGAAGATACTTATTTAGAAAAGTTTCCTCCATCTCAGGAAGCTTCTTTCAACAGTTAGAAAATTATTGAAGTTAAAAAAAAAAATTACTCAAGTAGTTTGTGCATACAGAATATATACACTGTGTCATTTCTTCAAAAAGGATTCATTGAACAATTACTTAAATCTTATTTTCCCTTCTATTCTCTTTACAGCATTAATAACCAGGATTAAGGAGCACAATTGTAATTAGCCTGCCATATCTTGGCCCTTTAGTGGTTAACATCAAATCCCTGAAAAGCTGTGATTCAATATCGAAAGATGTCAGGTCAAATGCCAAATGCACCAAAGGTAAACAGAAAATAGAAAGAAAATTACCTTCTTTTCATTGAATAATGAAATAAATCTTTTATAAGAATGTACAAATAAAGAAACTCAAGTGTTCAGTTCTAACTCTTTGAAGGACTTGAACATCTATTTCTTCCCTGACATTCTTTTAGCCAGACTCTGGGTTTAGAAGTTCATTTACTTTCTAGGTGAGGGGTGGAGGTGTGTTGTGCCCTTCTAAATTGTTCTTATCATATAATTGAGTTTTACTTAAGGATTTTAGCTAAAGAATGGCCAAGCATCTGGAAAAAGTAGGAGATTCTCAAGACACTTGCCTCTTTGAATACACAATATCTAAGGAGATTGCCACGTAGGCTGTTGCAGCTTTTCCTCTTTGCCTCAGTTGAATGGTGGGTTATTCACCCTTATCATTCTCCCACTTGTTCAGTAGCCTTAGGGACTGACCATCCCCAAAGTCTTCCCAAGGTTTCTGTGGCTACTTTTGTAGAATCTTTTATCCACCTTCCTTTGAGAGACTTATTTATCAAGCATGCTTAACATCTGGCCTTCTCTGGTCAGCACATGAATTCCAAGTGTAGAGGAGGAAAAAAGCTTTACCTTGTATCTTCTTAGGTTCAATACCCTGGGGTGGGGTGTGCAAATTAAACTGACAAAACACAGATTAACAGGAAAAACAGCATATAAGTTTTATTTGATGTTAATATTTTAATTTTACATATATATGGGGGGTTCTCACTGAAAAAAAGAGTGAAAAACCCAAAGAAACAGTTAAGCCAGAGAGCTTATATACCATTTTAAGGAAGAGTGATAAATTTCTGAATAAGTGACATTACAAAGGAAAGGAGCTGGGCTTCTAGGGGAGGTAAATTGTGATCAGGTAAATATATGGGGGAAATTAATGGAAGATAAGGGTTATTTTAGTAGGGTTTTCTAATGAGATTCAAGTTGATGCTATCTCCTAACTGGTAAGGGAGGAGAGGAGAGATTACCTATATGAAGGGAAATTTATGCCCTGCCTGTAGGCAGAAAGTGGGAGAGTAGAGAGCTCTTCTGTGTCTGTTTCTCCATTGCCTTCAGCTCATAATAATCGTCATGCCAAAATGGCATATTTTGGGGTGGTATATTCTGATCCCCTTTCCAAGCTTTCCTGGGAAGCCACTTACATTCCTATACACATATCAGACCCAGTGCTCCCTCAGCCTAATTCAGATGCTCCCTAGGACACATTCGGGCAGAGCATCCAGCCTCCCTGTACCAGTAAAAGTCTGTTCTCACTTTTGTATGTTGCTCTCTCCCACCCACGAGGTCTTGCTCTCTGATCCCAGTCTCTACTGACCCACTCAAAGGATGTTCCCTCATTCCCTCTCTTTCTCCCTCATGGCCTGGGTACTCTCATCTAGTGTCATCCAAGAGAGCGAGCTGGAGTTTTCCTCTGCTATCCTTCATTATTGTGGCATGAAGTCTTCATCCTTCTTCCTTCAGAAATTTCCTTTTTAATTCTCAGCCATCATTCCTTCTCTCCTCCTGCTCCTTCATTTTCTTATCTTAATAAGTTTTACATCTTTCAAAGCAAAATATTTGGGTTTCAAGTTTATTATTTTATTCTCATGAGGGCTTCAAGAATAATTTTTGGATATTAAAAAAAATAAATATTAACTTATTCTTTTTCTTTGAAGTGGTAACACTACTAATTATGATACTATGGTTGCTGATGGATGACTAAGTGGTTTATATGCAGGCAAATCCAGAGTAGGAAAACATGAAAATAGCTATTAAATTGCTATGGTCATTGAGAAAATGAAAAGCCATTAGTTGGAAACCCCTTCTTCTTTCTCCCTCCACCAAACCTACAACTTTGCCTCCATCTACCTCCATTGTCTTCCTGTCTATAAATATATATTTTAAAAATTCTCTAGCTCTTATCAAAGGAGGTGTCATCTTTCAGCTTTTGTTTACTCAAGGACTTCAGTCTTTTAATTATTTCCTCTCTTTTCTGTACTATCCGTCAAACTCTTCCCCCTTTGCTGGATTTTTCCCATTTGTGTATAAATATTATTATATCATTAGAAATAAATAACAAGTCAAATATTTCCCCTAAACCACTTTCCACTATAGCTCTTCCATCTTATGATATCCCCCACCACTTACTGTTCCATTCTCATCACTGTTCTCTGAAAAGTAATCTGGCTACTCTGTCTCCATGTCTTCACTGCCCTTTTACTGTTAAATTCACTTTTATCTGGGGCCCATTCTCAATCTCCACTGGAACTGCTCTTGTCAGTATTAATGATAACCTCCAGTAGCCAAACACTTCATGCCTTCCCATTACTTGAGTTTCATATCAGCCATTGATCTCATTGTTCATCCCTACCTTTCTTCTCATCAATATTCCCTGACATTGTAGTCCGTCCTACTCATTGACTGAATCTTTGCTGGTTCTTCTGTGTTTACTTCAACTTTAAACTTTGGAATTTCCTGAGGCCTTCTTTCTGTCTCCTTCTCCCTCCCTTTCCTTTGTCCACTGCGCTCCTCTCCTTCCTTCTCATTTTCCTCTGATCTCTTCTCCCTCCTCCCTTCTTTACATAAAATTTCTTTGTAGATGATCTCATCCACATTCGTTGTTTCCAATAACATTCTATGTGTATTATCTAAGAGCAAGGACTTGAGTTTCTTACTGTTACTAGTTCCCCACTCTCTAAAGCAAGGTCTGGAAAACTGTAAGTTCTTACATTAGTCTACTTGGGCTGCCATAAAATAACAGAGACTGGGTGGTTTAAACACTAGAAGTATATTTCTCAGTTATGAAGGCTGGGAAGACCAAGATCAAGGCATTGACAAGGTAGGGTTCCATTCTACAGCTTTTTCTCTTGGCAGCTGCCATTTTATTGGATGCTCACATGACCTCTCCTTTGTGCTGGTACAGGAAGAGAGTGAGAGATCAAGCTCTCTGGTGTTTCTTTGTATAACAGCACTAATTCCATCAGACCTAGGCCCAACCTTCAGGACCATATCTAACTCTAATTATTCCCAAGGACCCCATCTTCAAATACCATTACATTGTGGGTTAGAGCTCTAACATGAATTTGGGAGGAACACAAACATTCAGTTCACAACAGTTCTCAACAAATATTTTTTAATCATCTATTCACTATTTAAATTTAACGTTTTCTTTATTGTAAATTATTTATTTTTAAAATTGAAATATATCTGACGTATATCATTATACAAACTTAGGGTGTACACCATGTCAACTTGATACATTTATGTACTGTAATATGATTTCCATTGTGATAATTAGCACCTTTATCATGTTACGTAATTATTATTTCTTTTTAGTGGTTGGGATAATTAAGTTCTAGTCTCTTAGGAATTTTGATTATAATAATACAGTATTATTGTCTGTATTCACTATACTATGTGCTAGATCTCTGGGGCTTATTTACTACTCATTTTAAGTTTCTACCCTTAAATAACGTCTTTCCTGTTCCCTTATCCCTCATCCCTTGGTCACCACCATTTTAGTCTCTGTTTCTATGAATTTGGCTTTTTTAGATTCTACATATCAGTGATAGCATATAGTATTTGTCTTTCTCTGTCTGATTTATTTCACTAAGCATAACGTCCTTGAAATCCATCCATGTTGTTGCAATTGGCAGGATGCCCTATTTCATGGCTGAATAATATTCCTGTGTGTGTGAGTGTGTGTGTGTGTGTGTGTGTGTATGTGTGTTTCACATCTTTTTCATCCTTTCATCTGTTGATGAGCAAAATAGTACGACATTGGCATAAAAATAGACACATAGACCAATGGAACAGAATAGAGAGCCCAGTATTAAACCCCTGCACATATGGGCAACTAATATTCGACAGGAGAGCCAAGAACACCCAATGGGGAAAAGATAATCTCTTCAACAAATGTTGTTGGGAAAACTGGATAAACACATGCAGAACAATGAAATTGAATCTCTATTTTATAGCACTCACAAAAATTAACTCGAAATGATATAAATAAATATATCATATTTATATGATCAGGTCTTAAATATAAGACCTGACCTCATAAAACTAGAAGAAAATGGAAGGAAGAGGCTCCTCTACATTGCTCTTCGCAAGGAATTTTAGAGTATGACACCAAGAGCACAAATAACAAAAGAAAAAGTCAACGAGTAGGACTATATCAAAGTAAAGAGTCTCTGTACAGCAAGAGAAACAATCAAAAAATGAAAAGGCAACCTATGGAACAAGAGAAAATATTTTCAAATCATGTATCTTATAAGGGTTTAATATTCAAGATGTGTAGGAAACTCATACAACTCAATAGCAAAAAAAAAAAAAAACAAAACAAAGAAAAATAAAAAAGCTAAATAATCCAATTTTTAAAAATGGGCAAAGGACCACTGCACTGTACACCTGAGGCTGAATAATAATGAATTTCAACTATAATTATGTGTATATATATATATATATATATATATATATACACACACACACACACACACGCACACACACACACACATATACATACATACACAGGATATGGAGTCCAGCATAAGGAATAGAGATAGAGTCAGTGGAACTGTAACAGCTATATACGATGTCAGATGGGGGAGAGGGGATATCACTTTGTGAAGTGTATAAATGTCCAACTATTACATGGTTTGTACACCTGAAACTAATTTTTAAAAAATGGGCAAAGGACCTGAACAAACATTTTTCTAAAGAAGATATTCAAATTGTCAACAGATACATGAAAAGGTGCTCAACATTATTAGGCATTAGGGAAATACAATTCACAACCACAGTGTGAAATCACCTCAGACCTGTTGGAATGGCTACTATCAAAAAGACAAGAGATAAGAGCTACTGAGGAAATGGAGAAAGGGGACCCTCTGTGCACTTTTGGTGGGAATGTAAATTGGTGCAGCCACTATAGAAAACAGTATGGAAGTTCCTCAAAAAATTAAAAATAGAACTACTATATAATCCATCAATTTCACTTCTGGGTATTTATCCTTAGAAACTGAAAACACTAATTTCAAAAGATGTCTGCACCCTATATTCATTGCGGTATTATGTCTAAGCTAAGACATGGAAACAACCTAAGTATCTGTGATGGATGAATGGATAAAAAATATGTTTTATCTATCTATCTATCTATCTATCTATCTATCTATCTATCTATCTATCTATCTATCATCTACTTATCTACCTACCTATCTAATGCAATATTATTCAGCCATAAAAAAGAAGGAAATTCTGCCATTTGCTACAACATGGTTGAACCTTGAGGACATTATGCTAAGTGAAATAAGTCAGAGAAAGACAGATACTGTATGATCTCACTTATATGTGGAATCTTAAAAAACCACCCAACTCTTGGACACAGATGGTAGTTTGGTAGTTTCCAGGGTTGGCATGGCAGGAGGCGGGGGTGACCACGGGGGTGGAGGGTTAGGCTGGTAAGGGTAGTCAAAGTACACAAATTTCTAGTCATAAGATGAATTAGTTTTTGAGATCTAATGCACAGCATGGTGACTATAGTTAACAGTATTGTATTGTCTTGTATACTTGAAAATTGCTACGAGAATAGATCTTAAAACTTCTTACCACTCATAAACACAAAAAAGGTAACAATGTACGATAATGGATGTGTTAACGAACCTCATTGTGCTAATCATCTTGCCGTATATATGTGTATCAGATCATGTTGTACACCTTAAACTTACACAATGTTACACATCAATTATATCTCCATAATGTTGGGAAGAAAAGAAATCCTTTTAAGTCCAGTTTTCGAGATTTGTGCTTCCTTTTAAAAATGTATTTAAATCAACTCTTTAAAAGTCTTAAATACTGTTTTGATCTTCCCTTACTCTTGAGGTCCATAAGCGATTTAGCTATGAAAAACAAAATAGCCTGGATTATGGATGTGGAAGTCCTAAATAACCCTAAACGGTGTTTTTCAGCTATTGATAATTTGGACCTGATAATTGTTTGTTGGGACTGGGGCATGGGGTAAGGAGGGTAATGTAGCATGTTTAGCATCATCCATGACCCATTTGATGCCAGTAGCACCCCCCCACCCCCAATTTGGACAACTAAAAATGTATTCAGACGTAGTCAGTGCCCTCAGAATGGGTTATAGTGTTGGTGGTGGCATATTGTTCCCCATTGAGAACCATGATCCTAAAGGATATTCTTCTCAGAGAAAGTGACCTGAGAATCAAAGTAAAAGTTCCTTTTGTCTGTCAGAATCCAGCTCAAAACTTGACTTCCCAAAAAGTTCCTTTCAAAAAACTCTAAACTCATTATTACTTCTCTCTCTATTTAGCATTTTTCAAAGCTTTGTTTACAATTATGTAAAAACTTTTTAGATTTTTGTTGTTGTTGTTGTTTTAATATGTATATATTATTTATCCTAATTACCTCCTAACTTTTTGGAGGTCAGAACTATTAAACATTCATTTAACCTAATTTCATGAAGAAGGTAGGCACTAAAGCAAGTCTTTATTTAACAGGCAAAACCAAGTGTAAGAATAGCCACAAAAGATCTTGGCTCACCTTATGGAGTGTGAAGTAATAAGCCAACATGAAATTATTATCTAGTGAGAGTCCTTCCATTTTCTTCCCTTTAGTGGAAGTTGGTGCATTTTGTTAGACTAGTATAATTGCTTTTCACGCTAATCAAGTGTACTTTGGAAAGGTTTCACCCACCTATGTCATTGCAATAGAGAAAAATAGATTTGTGGGTGTTATTTTTAATTCAGGCACAATAGATTGTGTCTGAGAGTGAGCAGAGGTTATTGGTTTTTAACCTGGTCTTAATTTGGGAAGTTAAATTATATAGCTCTGAAAATAGGAGTAGGTAATGGAAAGACAAGCACACTTAAAATATGAAAGGCTTTGGATATGATTCTTCCCTGTTCTGCCCTGGGAAGCCTCTCTGAAGTCACAGGGAGGTCCCTGAACCCAGCTGGGACAGGAGCAGCCTCTAGACTTCCATGAAGACATCCACTTGGATGGCTGTAAAGTGGGGCTAGTGAACTCATTCCTAATAACCAGTCAACTCCTTTTAGTTCATTTTCCAGGGCAAGATTAGATCATGTTGGAAACCTCACCAAATAACCTTATAAAAAGAGATGAACTCACTCTCCATTTTCATCAGGTTTTGAAGCAAACCATAAAAACCACTATCCCACCTCAGGCTACTGGAAACAAATTTGCATTTCATTCTCAGGAACAGAAATATCTCCAAGCAACTATTTCGGTGAGAGGAATGCCTGGGTTTCTTACCTTCTCCACCTTGTTAGGCCCTTGATCTGAGACCCACAGTGCCCACGGCTGTACAAGGCCAGATGACGTTTAAAAGCACCTGGTGGATTTATAGTCCCGGTTTTGAGAAGAGTCAGAGCTCCTCAAGCTCTTTTTCCTAATAAAAAAATTGAAGTGATTTGGCCGCCTTGTAGCCAGCTCTCCAGTTAGCCCGTATGCAGGGTCTTCTTTAAGAAACAATGCTATTGTCTTCCAGTGGACAGAAACTTCTTGTAAATGCAGCACTTACTAAGTTAAGCAGGCAAGAGTGTGGGGTGATGACAGCCCTCGTGTGCTGAGTGTCATGAAGACCACCGAGTCCAAAGGGCGAAAAATATGTTTTTATTCATGCTAACAGTATTTTATTGTCATTTAATTTACATTCAGTGAAACAATTAAATCTTAAGCATACAGCTTGATGAGTTTTGCCACCCACATCTTAAGTGACATTTCATCACCTGAGAAAGTTCCTTGGTGCTCTTTCTGATCAATGCATCCACCTTCCCTTCAAAGTCAACCAGTGTTCTGAATTTTTATTACCAGAATTTAGGTGTGTGTGTGTGTGTGTGTTTTTCTTTCCCCCCCCTGAACTTCATACAAATGGAGTAATATACTATATACTCTTCTTTGTCTGGCTTCTTTGGCTTAGTGTAATGTTTATGAGATTTATGTCACTGCATGTATTTGTTGTTTGTCATTATTTATCTCTGAGTCATATTCATCATGTGAATGTGTCATGAATAATTTATCCGTTTTGCAGTTGTTGGATTTTTGTTTCTAGTTCTGGGCTCTTAAGAACAGCGATGCTATGGACACTCACGAATATACAAGTCAGTCTGTGGAGCTCACTTCTCCAGAGTAAAGGCCTAGGAGAGCAGTCACTGGGCCTTAGAGTATGTTTACCTCTTAGGAACTGCCAAACAGTTTTCCAAAGTGATTGCCTCATTTTACATCCAACCAGCAATGCATAAGAGGTCTGGTCACTACACATCCTCACCAACACTTGGTATAAGCAATTTCTTTTTGATGGGTACACAAAATGATTTAATAAATCTCCAGTGACCATACTATGTTAGATAATAGTTTCTATAGACAAAATAAAAGAAACTGGGGAAGGAATTTTTAAAATGTATTTAAAGGGGAGAAGTTCTCATTTGCCTGACTCATCTCCTACATTTAGTTTTAATTGACATTTCCTGCTTTCCTTATTTGTAAATGCAAAAGTGGCTGTTGGTTGATAAACACTGCTTTCTGCTCCAACTCTAGAGTTTTAATTCTAACTCTGCTCTTTCTGCTCAGACTCCATGAGCTTGTTTTGCTCCCAAATGGATCCACATTTTTTCAACTTCCCTTAAAAACATTCCTAGACACCTGCCATTAAATTTATATTATAAATACTGAGACTACCTGTTGCATTAGTAAGTTTCCTGAAAAAACTTTTTCCCAATCAATCCCCATTGATAACAAGGTTCTGGTTGTTAATTAAAAGATGACCTATCATTAATTCAGAATCTATCACATAAATGGTACTTATTTCAAATTGTAATTCTGTAAAGTGAAAAATAATAATCACCTTTTTCATGATTTATATTTTTACTTTTTATTTTGGAATAATTTTAGCCTTATATAAAACTTAAAAACTTAAAGAAATTCTTATTTCCCTTTCAGTCATATTGTGCAAGTTTTAATATTTTATCACATTTGCTTTACTATTTTATTTATCTGCATGCATATTAATTAATATTTTTTCTAAATAATTTGAGTGTAATACATAATATTGTTCTTCTACCCCTAAATATTTGTGTTTATTTTCTTCAACTAGGATATTATTTTATACAACTATAGTACAATTATCAACATAAAGAAATGATTAATATAATAGTACTCTCTAATATACAATTAAATGCTTTACTTTAAACTGTCATCATTAGATGCTGAGCAGCTAGGACACTTTAGGTGAATGAAAAGTAGGTCAATACACAATACATATATAGATAAATAGATTTTATATAAATATTTGATTCCATTTAAATAGGCTCTCTTAGGCAGAATAATGGCCCCTCCTAGATGCCCATACCCTAATATCCTACTCATAAGAAAACCTTAAAATTACATGGCACCAGGAACTTTGAAGATGCAATTAAATTTCCTAATCAGCTGACACCAAACAGGAAAATTATCTTGGATTGCAGCAAGTTCTTGAATTATATACCCTTTTATTCAATGTTGTTTCATTATTATGTTAATGAAATGTCTTAGGAATTTAGCTCTTTCTTATATCAATTAGCCTATGGCAGAGTTGTAATCCTTATATGTCCTTTTGCTTAAAGTGGAAGAACCCTTTGATGACCTTAAGTGAGGACTTATAGTACTTGGGTGGGCCCTATGTAATATCATGGGCCTTTTAAAATCAGGAGGGGGGCAAAGAGTCAAAGAGAGGAGGCCTGAGAAGGAATCAACTTGCCATTGCTGTCTTTGAAGATGAAAGGGGCCATAAGCCAGAGAATGCCATAGACTCTAAGAAGTTGGGAATAGTCATCAGTTGACAACCAGCAAGGAAACAAGGGCTTCAGACCAAGAGCTCCAGAAACAGACTTCTGCCAACGACCTCAATGAGCAAGGAAACTAAGGAAACAGATTCTCTCCTAGAGCCTCCAGAAAGCATCACAGCTTTGCAAACACCTTGATTTTTGCCTGGTGACACTGTCAGACTTCTAACCTACAGAACCATAAGATATGTATTTTGTTTTAAGTCACCAAGTTTATGATAATATCTTATCACAGCACTAGGAAACTAATATATACACTGTATGTATATGTATATGTATACGTATATGTATGTGGGCTATGGTCCATCTATACACAACTTATTATGTATTTTTCTCTTTCTTTCTCATTCTTTCACTGTCTCTTCCTCTGCATTTCTCTACCTCATTTTCATTGCAGTCACTTTCTACTACTGTGTTTCCCCGAAAATAAGACCTAGACGGACAATCAGCTCTAATGCGTCTTTTGGAGCAAAAATTAACATAAGACCAGGTCTTATATGATACTATATGTGATACTATATATGATACTATATAAGACCCGGTCTTATAGTAAAATAAGTAAAGTAAAATAAGACCGGGTCTTATGTTAATTTTGCTCCAAAAGATGCATTAGAGCTGATTATACAGCTAGGTCTTATTTTCGGGGAAACATGGTATGTCTTGGTTCCATATATTCATTATTCTCTCTACACACACACACACACACACACACACACACACCGGGGTACCAAAAAATGTATACATGACTTGTATTCATCTTTTGTTATTGGTATATATTGAGTATTACAATTTTAATACCGTTTTTTCCTTTCTTATAATGTGTATACATTTTTTTGGCACACATTTTTTGGTGTGTGTGTGTGTGTCTGTGTGTGTGTGTGTGTGTCTGTGTGTGTGTGCGTAAATCTACTTATAGAGTCTAATGAGTAATAAACTCTCCCTGTGCAAACGAAGAAGATAGTAACATGGTAGTAGAAAGCCAATAAACACAAATTGGCAGCAGCAAATCTTTGAACTTTTGAAAGCTGAACTCCTAACCTTTCTGTTTTTTTGCAATGTGTTTTTGCTGCTTCCTTAGGGGAATCACCTAAAATGGTTTTGATTTGAGTATTACATAAAATATCTCCAAAAAGTTATTTTGCCAAGCCACACAAAACATGCTAATATTTTTTTCAAATGACTTTAATAGCTATTGGACTTCTTAAAAAAATAGCATATTTCCCCCTATAACTTGGCTTCGTCATCGAAGCTTGTGGTAAACATAATTAAATAGTCTGGAACAGGTTTGAATGCTTAATGGCACGCTGGACACAAGCCAGTATTTCTATTTCTAGGTGAGATTGGTTGGTTGGGCAGGTATCTAACTTTTTGTAATTATCAAATTCTGCAGAAGTTTATTTATTTTCATGAATAAAACCATGTTTTAGAGAGATGAGTGGGATTTGCTGTATGAAGAAATTGTACGGTGAATTGTTTATTAACCATTAGTTTAGTGTGTGTGTCTGTGTGTGTGTTGTGTGTTTCTCTATGGATATATTTGAGCTGCCCTTATGAGATCAGTACAGTTGATTCTTCAAGCATATGTAGAATTTTAAAAGGTAGAAATGGAGAAAGGTGGAGAGAATGGCAGAGGGAACAGTAGGTGCTAAAGTAAAGATGATTGAAAGACTGCAAACAGTTAGTAATTTGAGGCCACTAACCACAGGGCTCATTGTGGAGATTAGAAATTGTAGAATATAGGCATTCTGCTTGCCTTTTCTGAACAGTCTACAGACACATGCCACCAGCTACTTTACTGCATTTTGTTTGGACACTCTAAGTATTTGTGTATCTTGTGTTTTCCTAAGGACTAGTACATTTCATATAAATATTCAAATATATTAGAATAATACTTTTAATGACACAGAATCTATAGAATCCTTTTTTCTGATGTTTGCAATTTCTGCATTTTCTCATAATTCTTGTCAAGAGTTTTCAGATAAACACATTTTCTATGTTGATTTTTTTCTATTATGCAGTTGTTTTCATTAATTTCAACTTTTGTGTCATTATTTCCTACATTCTGTACTTTTATTTTTGTTTAATTTGTTATTATTTTTAAGTTCTTGACAGGTGAACTGAGAGCATTGATTTTCAATCATTTTCCTTCTGAAAATATATACAAAACTCTATAAACTTACATCTGAACAGAACAGTAACTGTATATAGTTCATTTCAAGGTATTTTATAATTTCCTTTATGATTTTGTCAATGACCCATGGAGTTATTTATGAGTTTATTAATTTTCCAATATCTTGAAAATTAAAATACATTTTTTTCATTGATTTCAAACAATGCCATTTTGGTCACAGAATAATATTCTTGTTATTTTAACCCATAAAATTTCTTGAAAATTTATTTATGGGCCAACACATCTATGTGCATTTTAAAAAATAAGGAAAAAAGTATGTTTGCATACTTTCAAGTGCAATGTTCTCTGTATACCAGTTAGGTGAAGCTTATTAATTGTGTTGCTTATTAATTGTGAAGCTTGTTAATCATATTACTCTTGGTAATTTTTGTTTGCTTTCTGTATCAGTTACTAAGAGAATTGTGTTAAATTTTTCTCACAATAAATTTGGCTTGGTCTGTTTCTCCTTTCATTCTGTCATTTTTGCTGTATGTATTTTCAGGATATGTAATTAGATCTATACACATTAGGACTCATTTTATTTCCAGAAAGGTCAAACTCTTAATATACAAAATATACCTCTTTATCTCCAGCACCTCTCTTTCCTTAAAATATAATTTATCTATTGGCATAATTATGTCACCTTTCTTTTATAGTTTTTAAGATATACATTTTTTTCTTACATTTTCTCATAAGCCTTTTTTCTGCTCACATTTAAATTGTGCTTCTTGTGAGCAACATATAGTTTGGTTTTGTTGGTATTGTTTATTAACCATTCTGATTATTTTTGTTTGGCTTATTTAATCTAATTATATCGATTGGAAAAAATATTGATATACTTGGTTTATATCTACCATTTTATTACCTTTTTTTTCCCCTCTGCTTTTTTGCCCTTTTTGTATGAATCGAGTTTTTTATTAATTTATTTTCACCTTTTTACTATGTTAGTCATATTTTGTTGAGATAATAATATACATTTTTAATTTATTAGAGTCTATTAGAATTTATTTCTTTACCATTTATCAGGTATTCAAGGATCTTAGAACATTTGAACTTCAAGTACTTCTTTCCCATTTATTTGCTATTTTTTCAAATATTTAAACTATTCATGAATTTTAAATGCTAAAAGATATCATTTTTATTTATATAGTCAATATTCATTTATACTTTCCCACATATTCGCCATTTCCATTGCTCTTCAATCCTTCATTGATCTCCATGTTTTCATCTAGGGTAATTTTCTTCCTTCCTATAGAATTCCCTCTAATATTAATATTTAATATATTACTTAGTGCAGATATGCTAATGACAATTAATCTCTGGCTTTGTCTGAAATACTTTTATGTATTTTTTAAAAAATACTTATAGAACAGAATTGTAGGATAGCAATTATTTTCTTTTGGCACTCTGAAGTTGTCATTCCCTCATGTTTAATTCTTTATTTTATGTGAGTTAGTTTAGTTTTCTCATTGTCCCTGGTTTTATACCAATTTTAATATTATATACTTTGTAATGCTTTACTTTGTGTATTTATCCTGCTTGGGGTTCATAACTCTTCTTGAATCTTTGGCTTTGTCTTTCATTATTTTGGAAAACTCTTAGTTATTATACATTTGTTTGTAAAATCCTTTTTCATTATTTTTCTCCCCTTTCTGGGACTTCAATTACTGGATTATTTTTTTTTTTTCTGAGTCTTGTATGTCTTTTATGCTCTTTCATGCATTTTTTATTCTCTTTTTTTCTCTGTGCTTCAGTCAGGGTATTTTTTACTACCTACCTTCTCTTTCATAATTTTCTGTGATTATCTTTACCTGTGTTTATCTGTTAATTGCATCTTTTGAATTGAATTATTTTCTTTAGTTGGCATGTTCTTCAGCCTAGATTTTCCATTTAGTTTTTGATAGATCCGATCCTATATATCTGTGTAAATTTTGTATTCTATGTTGTATTCTATTTTCTTAGAAATACTAACTTCAATAGTGAGAACTCTTGTGGATTTTTCTAATGTCTATTTTTTTTCTCTTGGTTTTTAATAATTTGGTCTTGTCTTATGGTGTGCAAAAAAAATCTTGTCTCATGGTGTACAATTTATGAATTCATAAATGAAAAAGTATAAAGATAAATTGAGATTATATTTGTTTCCTCTAGACAGGGTTTATTATACAATTGCCTCTGGCAGGCAGTTTTGATTAGAATATGGTTAAACTTAATCCAGGCTGAGATTGGGTGGCATTGGCCTAGGCTTAATCTTTGTAATAGTTTTATTTATTTATTTTTCCTTTATTTATAATCAGGATTAGCTACTAAGCTTTAATCCTTCTGAGCCTCACCTGAAAGTCTGTGGTGATATCAGGTCTCTTCCTCCTTGGTAGGACCTGAATTCTAAATTCTTCCACTCAGTCCTGGTAGTCTGCCTAAAACACTGATTGACTTTTTGGTCACTTTGCCACCATTTCCTCAGGTTCTCTGTCCCCTGGCTTTTTCTCAGCTTGGATTCTTGTTTGTTTGTTTGTTTCTGGATCAGAGATTAGGTCCTAGATAATAATGTAATCATAAGGTCTAGATGATAGCCTCCTCCTAACCTCCAGAAAACTTCCCTCCCCTATATTTACCATTTATGGTTCTCAAAGTCATCCCCCTATGGCCAAGACATGGAAACAACCAAAATGTCCTTCGATAGATGAATGGATAAAGAAGTTGTGGTATATATACACAATGGAATACTATTCGGCAATAAGAAAAGATGATATAGAAACATTTGTGACAACATGGCTGGATCTTGAGATTATAATGCTAAGCAAAATAAGTCAGACAGAAAAAGCACAGAACCATATGATTTCACTGATATGTGGTATATAAACCAAAAACAACAAAAGAACAAGACAAACAAATGAGAAACAAAAACTCATAGATACAGGCAATAGTTTAGTGGTTATCAGAGGGTAAGTGGGTGGGGAGTGGGAGATGAGGGTAAAGGGGATCAAATATATGGTGATGGAAGGAGAACTGACTCTGGGTGGTGAACACACAATGGGATTTATAGATGAAGTAATACAGAATTGTACACCTGAAATCTATGTAATTTTACTAACCCCTACTTCATATTTCCTCCGGGACATCTCTTCATTGAGTTTAGAATTTTGTGAAAAAACAAATAGAATTTGAACCACCTTCTACTACATACCTCAATAAAGTGTCTCAAGCATTGAATTTGGGCATTTTTTAAAAAGCTATATCCTTTGTTGGTATATTACATTTGATTAAACCATACAATAAATAACATTTGTTGCCATTTTTATTATAACTTGACACCAAACCATTGATCTTAAGAGTAGCACTAGATGATAATGCTGCTTCTATATGAACATACAATGCAATTTTTGATATTTTGATTTCAAGGCCTTTTTTGAAGAGTTTAATTATCTGGGATTGAACAGAATGGCTTTGGTGCTACACTTAAATGCCTACTCCAGGTTAAAATTAAAATGTAAACAATTTAAGAAAAGTGTGCAGACAAATTTTGCCCTATCAGCAAGGATTGCCAAACTCCACACCTACAGAGATAGATAGGTTCCTGAGTGAAGGAGTTGAGTGATTTCTAATGGCCTTTCCTTGCTAATTGTTTTCTATTTATCTCCTACATCTCTTTTCGTCACTACTCTTTTTCTGCTTTGTTCCCTGTGGAATTGACTCCTACAATCTTGATCACTTGGGTTTTTTGCTCTCTGGCTCCCAATTGGTTCAAGCAGTGAGAGAATAGTAGGAGATAGAAGGATAGAAAAAGAAAGAAATTTTTTCTCTTGTATCTTCTCTACCTCGGTTCAGAGGCTCTAGTAGTAATATGTCTCTCTATGAATAATAGCTTCAAATTTCTATGAACTCTCTGGTGTCAGCAGTTCCTCCCCTTTCCTCTACATACCTAGAGATAGTAACAGCTCCCTGGGTGTCTCCATATCCTCTTGTTGATTCACGGATTTTTTTAGCTATATCCTTATTGGTATTCCATTCATTGAGTACTCTTCAAAATACAAGGTTAGAGTGGCACAAGAAGATCCCAAGCAAAAAGAAAATCAGGGACCAAGGTGTTGAGGGTTGATAGGGCTTGGCACATTTTACAAACAAGTATAAACCTTATGAGATTGACTAGTGTGTGCAAAGAGGAAAGTAGCATGAGGTATGTTTGAAGGAAGAAACAGGAGCAAAATAATGCAGAGGCTAGTAAGTCAGGGTAAAGAGTTTGAATGTGAATTTAAGTGCAATAGGAGATCACTATAGGTAACATCTGGGTTGTTAAAGGACAGGCCTGAAGCAGGAAGACCACTCTGATGAGCAATACTAATTATTCAGAAATTATGGTGGTTTGAACATGTTGGAGATAGAGATAAGGCAAAGAAGAAAAACTGGAAGTAGAACTGATATGAGTTGCAGATAGGAACTCCTGGGTTTACTCATTTATTTAGTCATTCAATTGATATATGCTAATTAAATGCCCACTTTATGTTAAACCTTGTGTTAAGATATGGCAATGGATGTTACAGATATTAAAACATATAATTACAGAAACAATTATACTTTTAGCTTATTATAAATACTATGAAAGAAAAAGTGACAGATTTTATGAAAATTTGTAACAGGGGGTCTTAAGCATCGTGGATGTTTAGAAATGCTTTTGATAATGTAATGATCACTATCCTAAGACCAGAAGGATGACTGTTAGAAAAGCAGTAAAGAATATCTAAACTTGGGTTCCCTCAGAAGCATACCCTGAGTAAAGGATTTAAGTGCTAACTGTGTTCTTTTGGGGGATAGTGGGAGAGGAGGAGATGGCGGAGATAATGTCAGAATATATCAAGATGGGAGAAGGGAATAAGACAGGGAGGGAAGGCAGCCAAATATCGGGTGTGCTATCGAATAGCCACCTCTATGGGCAACTGAGACTCAATCCTACGCAAGAAATCTGGAAATGGTGGAGAACACAGTTCTCGACATTATGTCACCAGGGAATGAAAGTTGCGCTGTTTATACATCAACCCCCATCAGTTATTGGTGAGGACTGTGTCTGGGGAGTTAACTCTCGAGATCTGAAGGACAGAGTGGGATTTCCTGGTTTTGAAGGAAGCCGTCAGGTGGTTATGCACATCCTGGCAGTTGGAAATCACATTGTGTGCACTCAATAAAGCCATAGGAATATGGCTAATTCATCAACAGCAACTGCTACAAGAGTTGAAAGACAATCACAGGAACAAGAGCTGCAAAGACATCGCATTGGGACAAAGCTGGATATAGTCTTGGAACAACAAGGATTCTGTATTTTAGAAGACAAAAAGTAGAGCTTGAAGACAAATAGAATGGAGGACAGTTAATATTTGGGAGCAGAGAGTGTACTTTGGAACAGCCATTATCATCTAACAATCTGTGAGCTACAGATTGGAAACACAATCACTACAGAAGAGACACCAAGAAGCTAAAAGGCTTTTGAAGGAAGGTAGGGCATCTACATAGATACATAACAAAACAAGGTAATCTGTACTGGCACAGTGGGAGCAACGTGAGAATGAGTAAGTGCCATCAAGGGATGAGAAGGCTAGAAAGGATGTTGAGAGGCAGAGGTACCTTTCTTTGGGACTTGAAAGATAAGAGAAGGCAAAGCATGTTTCCAGAAAGGGAATATCATGATGTGCTGAAGAAGAAATGTGTTGAAGAAAGTATAGACATGGCAGTCTTGTGTTACAGGCTGCTGAATGCAATCCTCGATGATGAATACGAAATAGACTTGCATACCTCCTTCTGCTATCCCATGCCCCCGACAAACATCAGTAAGTCACCACAGACCTCTTTTCCATTGAGTTAAGAGTAGGATCTTAGGTTTAAACAAAGGAAGATATTTTTCCAGCACAGGTTATTATGCTAAGATAAATAAATCAGACAGAAAAAGTTGAGAACCACATGACTTCATTGACATGTGGATATAAAACTGAAAACAACAAAGGAACAAGGCAAACAAATAAAGAAAAACTCATAGACACAGACAATAGTTTAGTGGTTACCAGAGGGTAAGGGGGGAGGGGGTAGTAGATGAGGGTAAGGGGGATCAAATATATGGTGATGGAAGGAGAACTGACTCTGGGTGGTGAGCACATAATGGGATTCATAGATGATGTATTACAGAATTGTACACCTGAAATCTATGTAACTTTACTAACAGTCACCCCAATAAACTTTAATTAAAATAGGAAAGGAAAGGAAAGGAAAGGAAAGGAAAGGAAAGGAAAGGAAAGGAAAGGAAAGGAAAGGAAAGGAAAGGAAAGGAAAGGAAAGGAAAGGAAAGGAAAGGAAAGGAAAGGAAAGGAAGATATTTGTTGTTTTCTCTAAAAAGAAATAGTATTATAGATCAAGTACCTTAATTAAAAAATTAAATGTTCTTAACCATTGTAACTCCATGAAGTTCTATATTTTTGAAAGTCCTTTCTGTTTCGTTGTTGTGATTAGCATTAAGGCATACAGAGTATTTTGAGATAGCAAAATAGCAAGGAGAGTCAAGAAATATCAGATGCTACCACATACATTTTATTGAAAAATTAGATGACATTAGTGGTGGCAGAATTCTAGAGAAAAAGAAAACAGAGTCCTTGGGGTAACCGCGGTTATAGGAAATAATAGAAGAGTAAGTCTGAGACTTCACAATATAGGTTCTTGCCAAGTTTAGCAAGCCTAGTCCTATATACCAGCCAAAGTGGTAAATAGATTTCCTGTTGCATGCCGGTTCTGATCAGTTTGCTTCCTGTCTGTAGACTACTGTGTTATAAAGATTCTGAGGCCTCACTTAAACCCAGTTGGAAGAAAATCGGTGATCAATTACTGATGTCTATGATGGGCATGGGATAGAGTGTAGTCATTCTATGTGCCATGACTTAGTGCGCTTTTAGAAATGCATTCACCTCATGTGAGAGAGATCCTATACCAGTGATCCAATATGGGTTTATTTTTTTTCTGAGTGAAACAAGTCTGAGGCTAAGGAGTTTAGAATTTTTATGGTCATTCTCTAATGCTATCAAGGACTCAAGTCCATTTTTCTTTCTGCCTTTCTGTTCTATACTATGCTTATAAGATAGTTGTGATGATTAATTTTATGTGTCAACTGGACCACAGGATGCTTAGGTATTTGGTCAAACATTATTCTGGGTGTGTCTGTGAGAAACTGTAGATGAGATTAACATTTGAATCAATAGCTGGAATATAGCAGATTACCTTCCCTAATGTGGGTGGACCTCAGCCAATAACTGAAGTCCTGAATAGTACAAAAAGACTGAATAAGAGAGACTTCCTTCTGGCTGCTTGCCTTCAAGCTGGGACATCATTTTTTTTTCTTACCTTCAGACTTGAACTGAATCACTGGCTTCTGGGTCTCGAGCCTGCTGCCGTTTGGACTGGAATTACACCAGCAGCTCTCTGGGGTCTCAGGCCTTCAGACTTGGTCTGGAACTACACCATCAGGTCTTCGGGGTCTCCGGCTTGCCAACTACAGATCATGGGACTATCAGCCTCCATAACTGCATGAGTAAGTTCCTTATTTTACACACACACACTCCACAAACACACACTCATATCCTATTGATTCTATTTCTTTGGAGAACCATGACTAATACAACCTTCTTTGCATCCTAAATAGGAAAAAGGATAGAGGGTGAAGGGCAAAGCTAAGTATTGCTGTGTATTTATTTATTTATTTATTTATTTATTTATTTATTTATTTGGAAAAGCACAGCTTTTCCAAAAGTCCCACCAAGGAAATTTCCATTCCTATCTCCTTAAGTAGCTCCAGGTCCTGTGCAACCGCTAACTGCAAGGAAGACTAGAGAGGTGAAGAATTCTTGGATTTTTTCAACAGTTGTAAATTAATCATACTTACTGAATAAATTACTACATTTATGAAGTCTTCACCATGTACCAGCCATTGTACTAAATGCTTTAAACTCATTCATTCAACCCTATCAACCATAAGATATTATTATCCATTTTACTTAGGAAATTGTGATTCAGACAAATTAAACAATGTGCCCATGTTGAAGAGCTGAGAAGAAGACCCACATTGGAGTGTTCCCAAAGCAGTGACTCTTAACCTCCTGCCTGTAAGGGCTTGTTGAAAAATCAGCAGGTCATCCAGACTCTGCGCTCACAGAGTACACAGAATAAAGGATCGGAGGAGCACATCTGAGGGACAAGTTCAGCCTGGTGTAGATATCAAAGTATCAGAGTTCTCTCCAAAGGAGACGATGACTGATCTGGGTCTAGAAGGATTTGTAGGAGCCAGCCAGGGGAAATAAGGGAGTCTGATGGAAGAACTTATACAAACACAGAGAAAGCCACCGTGCAAAAGGGAGAAAGAAGAAGCCAGAGGTGTGGCAGTGATAGGGTCAGAAAGATCTTCCTCGTGTATCAGGTTTTAACAAAAGATAGACGGTTTGGCCCTTCTGGTGGCAGTGAGGTGGCTTGATGATAGGTCTGAGGCTGCTGCAGTGGGATCAGTGCTGACCTTAGAGGCAAATGTATGTTGCTTAAACAAAATGGCCTTGGGATGGATCTCTAGAAATGGACTAAGTGGAGAGACTCAGAGGTAGACTATAGGACTCTGTGTTGATTGAATGTGGAGAGAAGAGGACCCAGGTCTGGGGGGTCAGGCTGGGCAGCCAGTCCTTAGATATGCATGGACCAGCTGCTCGCCTGATCATGGACGTGGGCCCTTGTCTGACTTTAGGTGAAGTAGAGGCATCCTGTCCACTGGGCTGTGGGATGTACGTGACTATTGAGATGTCAGCAATGCAGTCAGGCACCTAGATGGCCTAGCTTCTGAGAATGGAGCTGCGAAGTGTGCCTTTCTACCTCATCCTCACTGTCCTCTTGCCAGGGAAAACCCAGGAAAGGGTTACTTCTTTGTTACAAAAGAAATAAGCTCTTCCTATTCTAGGCCTATGTCTATTATTTCCCTCTTTTCCTCTGTGATGTGCCCATTTCTGGATCAGTGGTGTTGCTTTGGGGTTTAATTTCTCCAGTGTTCCTAGCATATGGCTGTGGGGAAGCCCGCTGCCCCTGAAGCTCCAGCCTTGCTTCAGGAGAGGAGCTCCAGACTCTGAGGGCTGTTTCCAGGCTCCCCTGTAGCAGAGGATTGCTGGGCTCTAGATGAGAACCATGTTGGGAGCCTGAATAAACTCTATGCACAAAGAGAAGCTTATGGAAGGAGGTAAGATCATTCCTATAATTTTGGATCCCTGGAAAGGAACAGGGTAGTAGATAACAAGCCCATTCTAGAATTTTTTTTCTATATGGAGCCTTAACTTTTAGAAGTAAAATTTGATATTTTAAAAACTGAGCACCAACAACTACATTCAATCTGGAGCCAAGCTAGACTAAAGGCTGGGACAAAGGAAGAGCAGCAGTTTTCATTGTTATAGGTCGAATGAGTGGGTTTTGTTGACCATCTCTATGTTCTATTTCTCTCTGCTTACCAGACCCAAGTACTTTGAAACTATCTTTTGGTCTTTTTCCTTCATCCAGGGAAATTACCTGTGGTACCCCAGGTAGGATTGCCAGATAAAATGCAGGCTGCTTAAACTTAAATTTCAGATAAACAGCAAATAAATAGTATAAGTTTGTCCTAAATATTACGTGGGGTATACTTATATATACTAAGAATTATTCATTCTATTTATCTGAAATTCAAATTTAACTGGGCATCCTGTTTCTTTTTTTAACTTTTTTATTTTGAAGTAATTATAGCTGTTCAGGAAGTTGCAAAGATCATACAGAGATGTACCCTTCACCTAGTTCCCCCCTCCTCTGCCCCAATGGTTGCACTCATATTGTTACAATGTCCAAACCAGGGATTTAATATTGATACAATCTGTGTGTGGTTCCTATGTCATTTTATCACATGTGTAGATTAACAAAACCATTACTGCATTCACGATATGGCAGTATCCTGTCACTAAAAATATCTCCTTCATGCCATCCCTTTATCATGACACTGCCACCCACCCACTTGAATATATCAAACACCTGGTAACCACTCATCTATTTTCCATCTCTTTAATTTTGTCATTTGAAGGATGTTATATAAATGGTATCATATACTATGTGAACTTTTGAGATTGGCTTTTTTCACTCAGCATAATGCCCTTAAGATTTATCCAACTTGTTCCATGTATCAAATAACAGAACTATAAAATATGTGAAACAAAACTGACTGAACTAAAAGGAGAAATAGACTAATTCACGATTATAATTAGGGACTTCAGCACCCATCTTTCAACAATGGATGGAAGAACTGGACAGAAAATCAGCAAGGATATAGAATTCAATACCACCAGCAACCAATAAGATCTAATCATCATTTATGGAATGTTCCATCCAATGACAGCGGACTATACGTTCTTCTCAAGTACCTGTGGGATGTATACCAAAGTAGAATTTATTCTAGTCCATAAAACAACCCTCAGTAAATTTAAAAGAATTTAAATGATACTGAATATGTTCTCTGACCACAATGGAATCAAAGCAGAAATCAGTAACATAAAGGTAAAGGAAAATCTCCAAACACTTAGAAATGAAACAACACATTTCTAAATAATATTTGGGTCAAAGAGGGAGCTTTAAGGGCAAGAAACTAGAAAAATAAGATCAAATAAGCCCAAAGCAAGAAGGAAGGAAATAATAAAGACAAGAGCAGGAATAAAAAAAAAAAAACACACAATGAAACAGAAATAAATTTTTTGAAAACATTAATAAAGTTGACAAGACTCTAGCAAGAATGACCAAAAATAAAAAAAAGAAGAAGAAAAGAAAGAAAGAAAGAAAAGAGACACAAGTTACAAATATTAGAGAAGTACAGAATAACACCACAGATCCTGCAGACTTCAAAATAATAAGGGAATATTGCAAAATCTATGCACATAAATTTGACAACTTAGATGAAATGGGTCAATTCTTTGTAAAGCACTGTCATGACTCACCTAATGTGAACCAGGTAATTTTAATAGCCCTATGTAAAATATAAAACGTGTATACCATAAAGGAGGTGAACATTTTTTAGTTGAGAACATTGCCACCCCAAACTAAATAAGAAAGAGAAGAATATAACAGTGGGCAGCAACTGGCAGTGTCAGCCAGGTCTCCTTTAAACACAATACTGACTTCCTGAAGAAATTACTGAGAGACCATGGATGTTCTTTGCTCTGAATTCCAAGAAATTGTGTTAATCTACAGGTTGCTCTTGTTTCTTTCCCCTTCAGGATTGATGTCATTCTCACCTGTTTTGCCTCTGACGTTGATCGAGGGGCAACATCAAATGTGGTTTTATCTGTCCTGTAAGGAGGGGCCTTGGAAATGGAGTCTTTACTCTCTGCTGTGGGTGATGACAAAGTAAAACTTGACCCATGCCTTCTCTAGGTTCCCACAGTTAAGCTACTGAAATAGTATTGGGAAATTGTAAGCATTCTGGAGGTTCCAGAGTCAACAAGCCTTTGGTGTTTCTTGATTACTTTCTACTTAGCTCCTACTATTTTCTCATCTGTCAAATAGCGTTAGCCTATCTTACTCTTCAGGAGTAAAAGGCTCAAAGTGGTTGTGTCATAGTTGTTGGACTATGTGACAGTCACTTAAATCCTCAGAAAAGGCATTATACTTCATTTTTTTCATATTCCCTATTAAAGGACATAATAAACTCAGAGAATTTCAGACACGGTTCTCACAGTTTCTCCCTGGTTTTAGAAAAGATTATGTGGGAATGACAGCTATGAACAATTATGATGCTTTTGTCCTAAAATCTATATGCATATATATCTCAGTAAGACACCGTACTTATTATTGTTGTTGTTGTTGTTATTGTGTTTTGTTGTGACTGCCGTCATCATCATCTTCATTATCAATTTAGTTCTTTGTTATAATAAAATGTCTCCAATGACTGAAATGTCACTTATTCCTGTTTTCAAATGTGTACCCATGTGTGTAAATGTGTGTACATTTAACCTTTATATGCCTGTATTTCTCTGGATTATGGATTACCTTTTCCTTGGTTTAGTAAAATTGGGTATGAATGTAGCTACGTAGCTTAAGACTCTATTGGACAGGGTCAAATATATGCTAATGGGAGGAGAACTGACTCTGGGTGGTGAACACACAATGTGATATACAGATGATGTGTTACAGAATTGTACACTTGAAACCTATGTAATTTTACTAACCATTGTCACCCCAGTAAACTTTAATTAAAAAAAAAAAAAAAAAGAGACTCTATTGGAAATTCACCCTTGAAAGAGAATGTTTTCCCAACTTTGAATTTCCATTGTCAGTAATTAGAATTTGGTGGGAAATTCCAATTCTGTGAGAAATGCTGACATTAATTTCTGTAAAATATCTGGAACCACTGATGTTGTTACATGAACCAGACCCAATCAGCGCACAGAATAAGATAGAAGAAGCTCCTCAGAACAGGCTCATGGTAACAGGAAATCAGCTAAACGTTTTTTAAACTGGGAGTTTCCAAATATATAAAGTCATGAGGGCATCAAGGACTTCTTTGGAATAGAAAGGCAAGGCAGAAATATATTTCCCTCACTCTTTATAACTGGTATACCCCAAATTTCCAATCCAAGGCAACCTTCAGTCATTTATTCTGTGCAGTCAATATCTCCTTCAACCTTCTGCCACTCCACCCAACCCTGCCACATGGGAAAAAAAATTATTGTGTGTTGTTGAGCCAGAGAGATAATGATAGAGAATAAACCTAATCAGTCTTGTTTAGAGAGCCTAATTTGTGAAAATTTACGAAAAGACATTATATCAGCTAAGACTGTATACAAATACATTCCACTCAAATCACAATTTACCTACTGTACTTATAATGATAGGTATTCTCTGTCTAGTCGAAGTTAATTTTCAAATAGATGAGCTTTAATTTTATGGATTCTCTTAACGGGCTGCACTGCTTGCTCTGTTTTCTTGATTCTTTGTGTAACATAATGAGTAACTTGATATCCGCCTCATATTTTATGGCCACATAATTCATCTCAATTCCAGATGCAGGAGAGTTATTCCTGCTTGACTTCCCAATGTCCTCTCCACAGTCCCAATTAGATGATTATTTAACAGCCAGTTGAATTCCCAGACCAAGCCATCAAGGCCTACAGCTTTAATTGCCCAAACTGTTTGTTCTAACATGTGGCTTTCAAACATCCTGCTGGGTCAAGTTTAATTGAAAAAAGATGGCTTTCCTATCCTGAGAAGATTTCAGAGGACAGAATATAAGCAGTGGGTCAATGAGATAACGAAACATTTCTAATATATTTTTACTTAAAATATGTACTTATTAAATCTTGGGTGGGGGGGATGGGTGTATGTATAAACTCTGTGAAACTAGATTTTCTCTAATATTAAAAATATTGGGAGTTTAGTTTCCCTCAGTGCCAACATCTATCTTCAATCATAAGTTAAGTTGATGAAGAGGCAAAATAGATACATAGCACATTCAAAGACTGACACTTTCTGGTAGAAAACTGCTCAACTTGATGTTGTGGTAGCCAATAATTTTTAAATCCTCCATGTTATCCTCCATGATACCCAGTTATCCTAAAAATGAACATAGCCATAGCAGACACAGAGCATTATGGGGGATTAATATTTGTATGGTAGGAAGAGTAAATATTTAACAGTATCATAGTTCTCTGGGAAGTGATATCTACCCTGGGATATGGTGCATTAATGAAAATGTTACATAGCTAAAACACTATGATAGGCATCCTTATGAAAGTGCTGGAAAACTCCAAAAAAAGAATTTGGAAAAGACAAAATAAAGGAGGGTCTTAAATAGTGGCAATTAGTTATTCTCTTATGTGGAAGAAAAGCCAAATAAGCAGGAATGAAACCATTTCAAAGTCATGAATTTAAGTCTCAAAAAACATAAGACGGGAGCTGTAATCCCAGCGCCGACCAGACTTCCTTTGCAAACCTGAACAAATGCTGCTCTTTAACTTCATTTCTCAGTTTCTAAAATGAGAAAGATTGGACTTGGTTTCCTCAAGAGTCCTTGAAGTGATTAATTGCCTAATGGTTTCTAAAGACCTTTGAAAACCAAAGGGCTGAGATTGAACATATTTCAGTGTTTTTCTCCTTGGTCATTGCATTTCTGTTAATTTCTCTGCAACTCAATTGCCATTCTTTTTATAAATACACACACACACACACACACACACACACACACACTTTAGTGATTATTTTTCTTGAGAACTGTTTTACTGAGAAAAGGGCTGAAAAAGCTGCTGACCAGCACTTTGAAAGCGACAACTGATTTCAGATTTATTTTCTACAATGTGACACTACCTTCTTTTTTTCATTTCTTTTCTTTGTTTTCATCTTTCCTTTCCATTCCTTTCTTTTATTTTTTTCTTCCTCTTTCCTCCTTCCATGACGTATTTCATACATATAGAAAAAAAGCAGACAATAATGTAAAACTACCAGTGCATGCAGCCATGGCTCAGATGTCATAAAGAATTACGTTTAACTGGATTTGCTTCACATATATTTTTAATAGAAATAAAATGTCACACATAGGTGAAGCTGCAAATGTGCCCCTCTTCAGCTCTACTTGCTTCTCTCCTTCTGTGGGTTAACTACTTACTGTCTTCGGATTTGTGTGTTGCTCCCAATAAGGTTTTACAAAAACTTATGTAGTATTTTGGGAGGTTTTAATGTGCAAAAATGGTATGGTACAGTATCTCCAACTTAATTTCTTGTAACTCAACAATATGTTTAAAAATTTAGCCAACTTTATGCAGGTGGAAGTAGTTCATTTATTTTAACTGATGTGTAGTGTTCCATTAGATACACAGTAATTTATCTTTTTCCACATGATGGACATTTATGTTGTTTCTAAAATTTACTATTAAAATTGTAATGAACACCGTGCACTCACTTTATTGTGAATAGGTTTTCTCTACTGTACCCTTTCAAGGAAATTTTTGAGTCATAGATAATCATATATTCAACTAACCTCGATATTTTCAAATTGTCTAAATTGGTTGTAATGCCACCAGCAGATTATGTCCAGAGGCTCATTATATCCCCACATCCTCTCTAAATCTTGAGGTGGTCAGTCTCCTTAATCATTGCTCACCTTATAGATAATAAATGGTATCTTATTTTTATGTATATTTTAGAGGTATAACTTGCATACAGTAAAACTCTTGTGAGTGTACCGTTTTATGAATTTTGACAAATGCATACAATTGTGTAACCATAACCACAGTCGAGATATAGAACATTTCCATCAGCCCCTAGAAAGTTCCCTCATGCCTCTTTATAGCCAAACCCTCTGTAAACCCCCAGCCCTGCAACCATCAGTTTTGTCTTCTTGTATTTTACGTACATTTAAAATTAGTGGATAGATGGTTGTGCATATTGTTATGTGTGCAATTTCCTTGTGCATTGTGAGTTTTCTGTTCATGTCATATATCAGCTTGGAATCCATTCGGATATAAATAAGTAATAGACTTCTATGTTGTTGCCTACATAAAAAGTGATTTCATTTTGTGAGCTAAGAAGCCCATGACTAGAGGGTCAAAGATATCAGGAATTCACGTTATCTTTTTTTAATGCTATCATCCTGGAGCTACTGATTTTTCATTCCCACAAATACTGCCTCATACAGTATGTATACAAGATGGCTGACATACATTTAGGCAAAATGTCTGTACTCAAGGCAGAAAGCAAGGGCATTGGGATACCACCTTCATCCATCTCTTTTATCAAGAAAGAGATTTTACCCCCTTAAGTCTTCCTGGTCAGAATTAGTTGTGTATGTTTTGTTGGCAGGAGGCCGGGAGCATCTTCTGGCAGTTTGCTTGAAAATGCGTTGAATTTATAGATTAATGTGGGGGGAGGGGCAGGAAATATGGTATAGAGCTGCATGTATTTGGGCCTTTTTATGTAGTTTGATCAAATTGTATCTTTTCCTCATGTACAAAAATATGCAAAATTCTTGTACATTTTATTAGATTTCTTCCTATGTACTTTAAATTTATTTTTGAGTACCAATAAATATTTATGATTGCATTTTATAAATATTTATATTTACTGAACTCTCCAATTGATTGTACTAATTTTCTAAGGAATCTCCTGAGTTTTTTATTTAGATGAGTATTTAATCCATGAATAATGACATTTAGACTCTTAACAATTCTTGTAGTTTTTTCTTCCTCCTTTCCTCTTCCCTTTTCCTTCTTTTCCTTCCTTCTTTCCTACCTTCCTACGCTTTGCCCTCTTTTGCACATTTGTTTTAATATTTCCAATCTATAAATGCATGTGCAACTAATCTTTAAGTAATTTTAACATCTGTTTCTCTCACAAATTAAATAAACTCATAAGCATATATTTATTTTCACATTTGCATGAGAGTCTTGATTTCACTTTTTTATCATTATCATTTAACTGTTTTCACCCTTAAATTTGTTTGGTACATTTTTGAATCTGTTTTTCCTCCTTCATATTCTTCTAGGTTTCTTTCTCATTATGTTTTCTCTTGATATTTTCCATTGTAATAAAAAAAATCAGATTACCTTCATTTTTCTAGGTTTTGGCAGGAATATTTCTTCTGCCTGCTGCATCCCCTGCCTTTCCTCTTGGGAATATGATTCCTGATGTGGTTTGGGGACCTTTAATATGCTGTATATGGTCCTTAGCATAGTTTGCTTTGACTGTGGAATTTCTATCTGGCATGGGTCTCTATAATTTTTTTCTTTTTTTTTTTTTTCTTGCTTGGGCTTGGGTAGTTTTACTGGTTGTGAATGAGCCGCAGCTTTAAAGTTCTGACTTGGTATTCCTACATATGAATATGGTGCTGGCTTTGCCTTTCCATTTCATTGTTTCTCTGGCATATCTATCAGGGTTCGTTTTAAGGTACAGGGAAAGGTTTAAGAGTGAATTAAGATAGAAGAATTGAAGAAGTGGATTCTAGAAATAGCCTGGACTAGCAAAATCATCCTAACCTGGAAACCACCATTAGTACTATGGTACAATCACACAGCTAACGCTGGTGCCCTTCTACTACCACTGGTGCCTCTCTACTACTCAGGAAGTTAAAGAACAGGCATTCGACTACTACTTCAGAAAACCCCACAATGCCACAGCTTTGCTTATAAAAGTGATTGACAAATGAGCCCAACTCTTTTCCACCTTCCAGTCTCATGGGAGTGCAATGTCTGGTGGACCGGATTCTTCGGGTCCCTTGCTGCATGGAAAT
Source organism: Rhinolophus hipposideros (assembly GCF_964194185.1). Taxonomy (NCBI): domain Eukaryota; kingdom Metazoa; phylum Chordata; class Mammalia; order Chiroptera; family Rhinolophidae; genus Rhinolophus; species Rhinolophus hipposideros. The sequence goes on from NC_138068.1 coordinate 28,017,261, forward strand.
CTGGGAAATGTAGTTAATTTCATGGTTCTGTTTCTGATTTATTTTGTTTTGATTTGCTTTCAGTACCTCCAATCAGAATGACGGTGCAATGGATTTTGATTCAATCAACAGTGGTCACACCTAGACGAAAGCAGGCTGTTTCTTTCAGGGAGTTGGTTCTGGCTCCCTATGTCTAAGGCACCGATGGTCAAGTGTCAGTTGAGCCCTATGGGAAGCCGTTGCTGAGATGTAGTTAGGAATGCAGGTGATTTATTGGGGAATAATTTGTGAACTGATAAGAGAGGAAGCCGATTGAGAGGAGCCATCTGACTTCAGTACAGAGCTAATAAAGTCTCTGCCAACCCCACAGGGGACTTCAGGGCAAAGATCACTCATCAGAGGACTCCTGGGTTGTATAGAAATGGACAGACTCTTGAACCACAGGCTGGTTCAGTCATTGGCTGGGGCTACTTCTAGGCTGTAAATCTGAGGGGAATCTGATGGAGTTAACACCTAAAGACTGTTAGCTAATGACACTCCTTGCAGCTGGACAATTTCTTGAAGGGAGATTGGCAGTGCCTCTCTGTGTCTGCCTGAGATCACTTGTTCTGTCACTGGGTTTGTGTAAAAACCCTTGCTCCAACTCACAGGGCCTCGCTGTGCTCTAAGATCCAAATGCATTGACCCAGCATCAGCTCTGACTTACCTCCTGGTTCCCTCTTCATTCTGGGCACAGGAACATGGTCTTTTCTTTCTTTGCCTACATTATCCAGAATTACTGAGTGTTCACAGTAGGAGGACAGATGTTTCTTTCCATCTTAGTCTGTCTTTTCGCTTGACTCAATGTATTTGCTTCCAAGACATCACTTCATAGAGACATATTAGAGTCAGTCAGCACATTTGACACAATTATGATTATGTCAGTTGGGCAATAAGTAAAAATGATCCTCTGGTTGCCACAAACTTACCCATGAACTGTCCACATTGCTGTGACTAATGGTTAAATATTGCCCTGCTTCTAGCTGAGTCAACTGACAAACACCTATTTTTTGGTGACAGTCATTATGCTAGGAGTCGGAGGCAAATAGAGAATAGAAAAGAAATTGTTCCTGTATTCAAGAGACTCCTAGTTGGATGTACTAATACAAGGAAGAGTTGAAAAACAATCAGCATGAAAATGTGTGGCTTGAACCCTTCCTACCCGAAGTGTGGACTGTGGACTACCAGCACTGGCCACACCAGCAAGCAAGTAAGAAATGCAGATTCTCAGACCATACTCCAGACCTACAGAATCATAATCTATACTTTAACGAGATCCCCAGTGATTCATATGCACTTTATGTTTTGGAAAACATTAACTTACATGAAAATGCCATAGTTGATGGACTTTGAAGAAAGAAACTGAAGAGGAAGGCAGGGAAAGAAGGCCCTTAATGGTTGCATGAGATCTCACCTTCAAGGAAGGAGAACAAGTAGTAACACTGAAGGAAAGGACTTCAGTTTTGTGGAACAAAATTCAAAAGTACGATTTCAAAATCTGTCAGAGAAATCTCCAATATTAGCCCAGGAATCCGCTGAGTTATTTCCCTCAATAAGATTTTATGACACATCTAATAAAAGATAATTTGACCTGATATTGCCATGTATGTTGTATGTCTTCTTTACTGCAGGACTTTTCATGAAAGACACGTCCTTTTGATAATTTATTAACTAGTACTAGAATGGTCTGAGTTTATAATGAATTTCACTATACAGTAAATTTTGCTATTAGAAGGTGCTTTAACGGCCAAAATATGTACTTTTAGTTCTAAAGTGTGTGCTTAATAAATTCTATTACATGCATTCCTCTAGATTACATAGAGGCTGATATTTTTATAAAATGAGTTCTCCCCACAGTATTTTGTAAGTGTCTTTTCCCGGTATTTCCTCCCTTTTCTGCAAAGTAAAAACTGTAACTTTGCAAAGCAGATGCACTGTGCTCTAAGGTGGACATGGGGCTTTTGTTATAAGTTACAATGTTCGTTTCTTGGATTTCTGCTCACATTATTTAGACAGGTAAATTATATTTGCATGAAATGTTTCCATTTTTTAAAACTCTGCTGCTATATCATGTAATTTCAGAGGGTCTCACTGCAGCTGCCATCCTTTTATTTGTAATTCCAGATCAGAGAGATGGAGGGGGCAAGCAATCCTTGAACTGACACTACTGTTTGAAAATCTTAGTATTATGGAGAGACGGAAAACACCTCTAGGTATGACTTTAGGCAGTTTTAAAAAAATTGTCACTAGGGATTCTTAATCTTACTGCTTGAATTAGAAGACATAATAGTGGTGCCTGAGAAGGAATGAAGAGAAATAGCACAAAGAGTGTTCTTTAAGCTTATATGTATTAGGAATGAGGATATTTGCTAAATTCCAATGTGTTTATTTAAGTGGTTCTTGCCTCCTTTTCCTTTTTTTTTTTTTTTTTTTTTGTTTTATGCTCTCCGCTTCCTAATTTGTAGACATGTTCAGATATTCAGTAATACTGGGAAAATAGACAAGCAGTAGATTAATCAATTTAGTGAGTAAACAGGCTTTAACAACTTCATTAAGATATAATTCATATACCATAAAATCTATCCATTTGAAATATATAAAGAAGTGGTCTTTAGTACATTTCGCATATTAGTTGTGCGACCATTATCACAATCAATGTTAAAACACTTTAATCATCTCAGAAAGAAACCCAGTACCCTTTAGCAGTTGCTACATACTCTCTCTCACCTCAGGCCTGGCAAATACTGGTCTGCTTTCTGTCTCTATGGATTTGCCTATTCTGGAAATTTCTTATAAATAGAACCACACACCAGGTGATCTTTTTTTGACTCTTTCATTTAGCATGTTTTCAAGGTTTGTCTATGTGGTAGCATGTATCAGAATTTATTCACAAAAAAAAGATTAACTTGTCTCTCTTTATCTAGGTAAAATGATAAGATTTTTGGCAGGTTTAGTTCTTCCCCATGATTTGATCAAGTCTTATCAAGTGTTTATTTCATGTAAAGAGCTATCTCCTGGGCGTGAGTGTATGTGTCTGCGCGCGTACACGCACATGTCTGGATAGAGGTGTGTGTGTGCGTGTGTATGTGTGTGGATGGATGTGTGTACTTTATGTATGTCTGTACACACCGTCACTGGGAATTGCCCTTTCACTGTTTATTGAGGTTAATGAATTTTAGTGAACACTGATATTTTCCTCCTGGGATCTCTTTTTCCTCTGTTAGCTTCCCTGACGAACCATTGGTAACTTGAAAGCTGATGTTCACGTCTGAGAGCTTGGAGTTGTCTGGTTATGTCCACTTGTCATCAGTAAAATTTTGTACAATAGCAAATTTGTGGACTGGTCCATGCAGCTCGTCATTTATAGGGAAGAACTGGTATTTATTTAAACAAATGAAACACTTTGTATTGGTGCTTTCCAGCTGCTTCCTCTTAGTTTTCCTGGCTATTTGCATTACCCACCTTGGCTATCTGGTGATAAATATACACAAAGGCTTAATCTTAGAACAATATTAGAAAGTCTTTCATGCAAACTAGTAAGAGCAAGGAAAAAGTAATTATTTAAGAGAAAGTTAAACAACTGAGGACTTAGGAACAGGAATCAGTGTGGGGACAGATCCAGGAGTGCAGTTTCCAGGCTCTGGACCTCACATAGAAAGGTGCTGGCTCAGGTAGTAAATGGCCATCAACTGTGATTGGATGGCCATCAGCTGTGGCTAGTTGGCCGTCAGCTGTAACCAGTGAGCCATTGGCCACTAATATAACTGCCGTGGACATGCTAGCAGCAAATGGGGGCTAACAAGAGCGGATTGCAGTTAGCAAGGGGTTGGTTGGTTGGCAGAGAAGCGGACAGCAGGTTGCGGATCGTGTGGCTCCTGCTTCCTGTGTCTCCAACCCAGCCGCCAGCGAGACTATAGTGATATGACTCCCCTACTTATGGCTCCGTGGGTGTTCCTTTTTGGCTTCACCATGTCCTGCATTCTTGTGTGGGGAGTGGGACTACAGACCCCACCTGACGTCCTGGCGTGACAGTCAGCTACTGAAAGGTAGCTATAATATTGGCTTTAAAAATGTTTTGGGCTACTTAGATGTCATAGGGAAAAGGTGAAAACTATTCTTAGAAATGAAAGTATTTTAAGGAAGCAGTTGTTTTGTCTGAATTTCAGTTAGGGACATTCAGCTATTTCTATTTCATTTTTATCGTAAGAATTAAGGCCCAATTTTTGTTAACTGATCAAAGATGTTTGGATTTCCAAATAGTTGTATAAATGAATTTAGCATAGCAGAGTTCTTCATATGTCTTGTAGCCACTCTCTTACTTCTCATTCACCATCCATTTTCTCAAGTATATTTGCATTGTCTACAGAATTATACACATCAATGAACTTTATCAAATAAAAAATACATAAAAAGAAGAAAGCCTGACCAAAACATGAGTCTAAAGTTATCCTCCTTACTCTTCTCTTGACGTTATACATTCTTGTGGCTCTACAAGCCCTCTGCATTTACTTACATATATTGATTTAAACTTGTTTTTATTTGGAAAGATTCCCGTGTCTTCATCATATGTATTTAATCTGTTTTGTCTCCATCATTAAGCTGGAAACTACTCGAGGGAACTTGGTGCTTCCCACGACTGAGAGAGCCAGCATGTTGTTGAGTTGTAGACTGCTTCTGTGTTTTACGGTGATTGACACTCAGAACACGCGTGGCTGTTATTTTTAACTAGGGTGATGAATTCCAGAAGTTATCATCCCACATGTGACATCATCCTATCCACCCTATCTCCAAGTTTCCCATCTCTGTTGCTCTTCAGTAAGAAGAGCCGTAGGCGATCCTGCGCTAAGCAGCTGAGTTATTCATCTCAGGGAAAGAATGGGACCCCAGAAGAGATACTGTGCAGTTGTGTTAGGGGCAGAAAGGTTTTACACTAATGGAAACCGGAGGAAAGAACTGATGTCAGCCTGAGAGCAAAGGTCTAGATGCTTGTTCCAGTCTAAACATTGTATTTCTGCCAAATCTTTGCTAGCATTAAACGTGTGAATGGGCCTTTACACAAAATCAAATCATGATGGAGATAGGCTGCCTTTATTTATTACTGTCCCAATCCCTTCATTGTTACGGAGTATAAATATGACTCTTATCACACGAATGTCTTTAAAAGCATGGACCCAAAGTAAGTGAAGTGAAGATGGGAGGATTTCTGAATGATAATTCAAAGCCAATAGTAGCTACACTGTTGAAAAACTTAAACTCTCCCATCTTTACCAATGTGAAGTGCAGCCGCCTTCAGTCAAATCCTGACTTATTTGCTTGCTCTCATCTTTCCTAGAACTTCCGTATTTTGTAGCAAGTAAAACGTCTGGTTAACCAAAGCTACTAATCCAAGAGGAAGAGTTCCAGCAGGAAGTATTTCTAGAAGGGTCAGAAACACAAAATGAGCAGAGAAGCAGACAGCTGAGCAACATTTTGGCTAATATTGTTGGAAGCAACACTCACAATCAATTTACAGCTTTGCAAAGTTTGGGTTTTAAAGCAATCCTCATCTCCTCTTTCATTAGTAAAGTTGTAGGGTTAGCAACTGTGAAATCCTTCAGGATACACGTGTCAATCCCAGAGGCAAGACGCTATGTGCTGAGAGCCTCCGACAATACAACATAAAAAGCATAATTGTTAACATTTCAAATTGCTTCTCTTCAATTTGTAATAGGTACTAACTGCCTCCTCAGTCAAGGACATTCTAAAAAGAAGTGTTTAGGGGCTGGGACTGTTGTAACAGGATATTTCTCAAGTTAATAGCAAGACAGCATTGTTAGAGTGGGTAAATTGAGATATCTCAAAATAAATTAGAAAGATGTAATTTCATATTCAACTTTACTTAATTTTTTTATTATCTTTGTTGTAAAATATGCTGTGGGGACAGAGCCAGGAGTGCAGTTTCCAGGCTCTCAGCCTCACGTGGAAAGGTGCTGGCTCAGGTAGTAAATGGCCATCAACTGTGATTGGATGGCCATCGGCTGTGGCTGGGTGGCCATCAGCTGTAACAAGTGAGCCATTGGCCACTAATATAACTGCCATGGCTATGTTAGCAGAAGAATGGGGGCTAGCAAGAAGATGGTGGCTGAGCTAGCAAGAGTGGATTGCAGAGAGGCAGATGCCGCCAGCGAGAATATAATGGTATGACTCCCCTATCTATGGCTCCATGCGTGTTCCTGTTTGGCCTCACCATGTCCCGCATTCTTATGTGGGGAGCAGGATCAGAGACCCCGCATGGCACCCTGCATGACACATGGCGCAGTGAGCAGGGTACAGTGCCGGCCAAAGCTCTCCAAAGGGCAGTGGAGCAGTTTGTGCGTATGAACACTCAGTCTCAGGAAGACCAGGAGGAGCAGCTGCCGGAGAGCTGGACCCCCGTGGAGGGGTGGGAAGATGTGGATGGTTCGCCAACCAGCAGAGGCCGGAAAAAGCAAAGGTCCTTGCGGCCCTGTGGGCTGGGAAGTGCTTGCTGGGGCCCTCACCCCCAGGTCGGGGAGGACTTGGAGCCCTCGCCCTGAGGAGAGGGCACACATTGTGAGGCCAATGTGCAGTCCTGGCAAATGACTAGACTATGGGGAATTGCCTTCCATCCCTAACTTAATGGACCACTTGACTGTTTGGGAACATACCACCGTGTAGTAGAACTGGCGGATATTTGCTTTTGTGTCTCAACTGGCTACCGTCGAGAATATGTGAGAAGATGGTATGTTGGCAGTGAGGGTGGCAGTGCCCTGAGAACCCTGGCTGAGCCCAGAAAGTCTGGCTGTGCCCAGAGAGAGTGGCAGTGCCCTGAGAGGCCCTGGCTGTGCTTGGGGAGACTGGTAGTACCCTAAGAAGCCAAGGGAGTCTGGCTGTGCCCAGAATGAGTGTCAGTGCCCTGAGAACCCTGGCTGAGTCCAGGAAGTCTGGCTATCCCCAAAGAGAGTGGCGGTGACTTGAGAGGCCCTGGCTGGTCCCAGGAAGTCGGGCTGTGCCCAGAGAGACTGGCGGTGCCCTGAGAGGCCCTGGCTGGCCCCAGGAAGTTGGGCTGTGCCCAGAGAGCGTGGCAGTGACCTGAGAGGCCCTGGCTGAGTCCAGGAAGTCAGGCTGTGCCCAGAGAGAGTAGTGGTGCCCTGAGAGGCGCTGGCTGTGTCCAGGAAGTCTGGCTGTGCCCAAAGAGAGTGGCAGTGCCCTGAGAGGCCCTGGCTGTGCTCAGGGAGACTGGTGGTACCCTAAGAAGCCCAGGAAGTCTGGCTGTGCCCAGAAGGACTGGTGGTGCCTGGGAAATCCTGGCTGTGTCTAGAGAGCCTGACTGTGTCCAGGATATTGCATTCACCTCCAGGCTCCTCGCACAGGGCCCCTCGCAGAAGATGCCTGTCGCGTAGATTGTGAGGCGAGACCCTGTAAGGGTGGAGTGTGGGGACAGAGCAAGGAGTGCAGTTTCCAGGCTCTCAGCCTCACATGGAAAGGTGCTGGCTCGGGTAGTAAATGGCCATCAACTGTGATTGGATGGCCATCAGCTGTGGCTAGTTGGCCATCAGCTGTAACCAGTGAGCCATTGGCCACTAATATAACTGCTATGGCTACATTAGCAGAAAAATGGGACCTAGCAAGATGATGGTGGCTGAACTAGTAAAAGCGGATTGCAGTGAGGCAGATGCCGCCAGTGACACTATACTGGTGTGATTCCCCTACCTATGGCTCCGTGGGTGTTCCTGTTTGTCCTCACCATGTCTTGCGTTCTTATGTGAGGAGTGGGACCAGAGACCCTGCATGGCACCCTGCGTGACATATGCAAACCATAAATTATACCTTCTCAGCCATTTTCAAGTGTACAGTTCAGGGGTGTTAAGAACATTCATATTGTTGTGGTAATGTCACCACCACCCATCTATAGAACTCTTTCATCCAAACAAAAGTGAAACTCTGTACCCATTAAACAACAGCTACCCATTCCTTCTTACTCCCAACTCCTTGCAACCACCATGCGACTTTCTGCTCTATGAATTTGACTACTCTAGGTACCTCATGTAAGTGGAATCACACAGTATCTGTCCTTTAGTGACTGACTTATTTCACTTAGCATAATGTTTTCAAGGTTCATTTATGGTATAGTATGTATCAGAATGTCTTTCCTTTCAAAGGCTGAATAATATTCCACTGTATGTATATACCACATTTTGTTTTTCCATGCCACCGTCCATGGATACTTGAGTTGCTTTCACCTTTTGGCTATTGTGAATAATGATGTCATCTTCATTTTAAAAGGAAAAGGGCTCTGCACCTAAAGAGTTACTGTTTCATTACACCGGGTCATGGTGAATCTGAAGACAACAAAATCCATTGGAAAACTGAGATCCAGATACATTGTGTTGAAATTATAGATATTATTTATTTATATCCAAAATATTCCTGGAAACCTTTATGTTGTGCAGAAGATCCAGATTTTTCAAGCTCAGCGTTTCTGGATCCATTAGCTGGTGTCTGTTTATAAGACAAAGGTGTCAGCATTATCTTCTAGAATGGAGTAAATACATGCTTCATTCACCTGTGATATTTATGGAGAGGACTCTGTTCCAGGGATGTGGGGTTTTATGAGGTTCTCCTCAGTGGGATACCTTTTAATTGCTTGAGTTATATTAGTCCTTGAGGTAAGATCCTTTTCTCAAGTGCCTCACCAAGCCCCGATCAACCCTCCTCAAAGCCACAGTAAAATTGGCAAGCTTAAGTAGGGAAGGAATGCTAACATCCCAGATCTGAGAGAGGTAATTTGGTCCAAAATGCACTCCAGTGATGTTTATGTTTCAGATAAAGTGCTTACAACACTGTCGCTGCCCTTTTGACCCCTATTTCCTTGTTCTGTGCTTCTAGGAGAAAGTGATACTTAAATTCAAATCTTTACTTTTATTAGCTCCCAGAGTGAACTGGGATTTCAGTCCAGTCTTAGCTCTGATATAAACATCCTCTTACCATTCATATTTTGGAGATATCTTAGGGAAAATGATTAAATACATTCCGTGAAGGGAACAAAAGAAAGTTCACCAGAATCCCCCTTTTTATTTTAATCTTTCTTCTTTCATTTCCTTCTTTCCTTCCTCCTTTACTCTTTTCCTTCCTCCCTTCCTTTTCCCCTTCCTCTTCCCCCCTCCCGCCCTCCCTCCTTCCCCTTCCCTTCCTTTCATCTTCCCTTCCTCTCCTCTTCCTTCCTTCCTTCCTTCCTTCCTTCCTTCCTTCCTTCCTTCCTTCGTTCCTTCTTTTCAAGCATATATGTTTCAAACTCAAGGCAAAGCACTTTCACAATTGGGAATACTATATATAGGAATACTATATATTCCACACTCCCTAGTGGCTGTTATGGGGAGGGACAGCATATGAGATGGGAGGAGGCTAAGAGAGTGAAAGCTAGATTCACAGCCCTATGTGCTAGTTATTTCTCATAAGTTGGTCACAAAGAGCATATCAGTTAGTTATCCTTATTTCTTATTTATAGAGGCTCTTCTTTAAATGTATTTGGTTATTTATATTTGGTTAAAATGACCTATTTTTAGATTTATTAACATTAAATTGTACATTCCATCCTAATTTTAAAAATGTTTTCTCTGTGAATTAATGAACTATTTTATCTTGCTTTTACTAGCTTTTTGAGTGTATTATTACTTATTAGTATTTTTCTAATGAGTGTATTAAAGATTCTAAATGTCTCTGAGTGTTGCTTTGGCCACGCCTCCAAAATTTTAGAATATTGCACGCACTGACATTTATTTCTAAATCATACTTAATTTCCACTTAAAATTTTCTTCTTATACATAAAATTACATGTAGAAAAGTACTTTTTATTTTGATTTTTTTTTCTGTTTTGTTTGTTTGTTTATTTTGTTATTTATTTTCCACATATAAGTGAGATCATATGATATTTGTCTTTCTCAGTCTGATTTATTTCACTTAGCATAATACCCTCGAGGCCCATTCATGTTGTCATAAATGGTAAGATTCCATTCTTTTTTTGTGGCAGAGTAAATTCTATTGTATACATGTACCACTCTTCATTATCCAGTTATCTATCGATGGACACTTTGGTTGCTTTCATATCTTGGACATACAGATGGCCAATAGATGTATGAAAAGATTCTCAATGTCATGTATCATCAGAGAAATGCAAATTAAAACCTCAATGAGATACCACCTCACACCTGTCAGAATGGCTATCATCAGTAAATCAAAAGGGAATCCTCATGTACTGTTGATGGGATTGCAAATTGGTGCAGCCACTGTGAAAAACAGTAGGTAGGTTCCTCAAAAAATTAAAAGCAGAACTTTATGACCCAGCAAATCCTCTTCTGGTTATTTATTTAAAGAAATCCAAAACACTAGTTTGAAAAGATAATATGCACTCCTATGTTCACTGCAGTGCTATTTAAAATACCTAGAAGAATACTTTTTATATCGTCAAGTGGATAGATTTGAAAACTATTCTTCTAATGGCAATTTCTAGTTTTATAGCATTGTAAACAGAATGTGGCCTCTATAATTTCTATTATTTGGCACAAGGTAATATTTTCTCTGTGAATTAATCAGTGGTTGGTCTTATTACATGTCTAACAAATATTTAAAATATGATTATGTTTTCTCCAGTAGTCTCCCCTTTCTGCATTCTCAGTTTCCTCAGTATAGAACTAAAGAGCCTCTTGAAGTTTCCAAATATTTCACGTTCTTTGGCAGCTTTGGGGGCCTTTGCTTATGACATTTCCTATTCCTAGAGTGTTTTCTTTCTTTACCTTAACGTGGCTAACATCTACTGTCTTTTCTGGTCATTTTATAAAACATGGCTTATGCAGTTTCTATTAACTAATAACTTCAAATGTCATTTTGTCTGTAAAGACTCTCGAATCTACCTCAAGACTGCACTAGGCCTAACTGTGGGGCTCTCCCCTAAGGCTGTACCCTTCAACCTCTGAATATGGTACTTGCATATTTACTTGACTTTTGTCGTTAAGCTACAGACCATGTTGAGGCAGGTGTTGTATGTTGTTCCCTAATATATCTTCCATTCCTAGCTGGGTGACTGGAATCTAGGAGTGGAAAGTAAATATGTGTTGAATAACTCAGGAAGAAAAGTAACTGTGCAGGTCATGACGGAGATCTGATATTATCATATAATGGAGAACACTGAACTTCTTCTCCATGCCAAAAGTATGCTAAGTGTCATACAAATACAACCTCTAATCATCAAAACCCTGAAAGAGAAGTGGCTCTATAATACAGGTAGGAAAACTGAGGGTCAAGGAGTTAAACCATTATTGATGAAAAGTACACATGTGTTGGCTTAAAGGCGAAAATGAGAATAATTTGAACATCACAAAAAGTAAAGACAGTCCGTTGGTGGAATGACATCAATGAAAATGTTGGAGAAACACCAAAAAAGAAGGAGCAAAAACTGTCACAATCAACTTTGTTGGACCTTTGGAAAATTGTCAAAAGTTTACAGCATGAAACAAATACTGAATAAAGAAAAAGGCAACCCATAATTAGGATCAAATCTCAGCATGTTCCTGGGTGACAATTAGACATTATAATCCAGAATGAAATAGGAGGCATTGCCAACATCTATTGGCAGAAATGTGGGGAACATGTGTGGGAATGGTTTCTAAAAGTGTTAGACCAAAAAAAGGAAGGACTGTAACACTGGATTGGACTGAATTAATTGATATGGGGATATAGCCTGAAGGACGGTAGTGAAGAAAAGTATTTCTGGGAAGCAGAAGTTGATTTCATGGAGTATAGCTGTTGTCCTCTATGTCTGGAGTGGGAGCTGGCCAAAATGAAGATCTATACTGATTTATGGGGCACTTCCTAATAGTTTGGTTGAAAAGTTATGGACTTTGAAGAAATAAGATTGGACGATTGATTCGGGAACAAGCATGTGGATCTACCTCTTAGAATGGACACAGAATATCAAGATATTTTTGTCTCATGTGAATGCTAAACAAAAGGCACCCGCTGCAGAGGAAATTCTTAATAATAAGTAAACAAAATAATGACTTTGTAGATATCAGGCAGCCTTTTTCCATAGCACACCTAGTTCTTGCTCAATGGACCCATGAACAAACTGTCCATGATAGAAGGAGTGTAGGCTATGCGTAGACCCAACATGAACTTCCTCTTACTAAGGCTGACCTGACTATTACTAATCTGTAGCTTAATCTGCCAACTTTAAAGATCAACATTGAGTTCCTATTATGGCACCATTCCTGGGTACCACCCTGCCACCTAGTGGCAGGTTAATTACATTGGCCCTCTTCCATTATGGAAGCAACAAAGATCTGTCCTCATTGGAATACACATATAATATTGTGGATATGGGTTTATCATCCCTGTCGGTAATATTTCTTTTTACACCACCATCTGTGGACTCACAGAATGCTTGATCCACCATCATGGCATTCCACGTAGCGTTGTATCAGATCAAGAAATGTGTTTTACAGCAAAGGAAGTACAGCAATGAGCTCATGCCTTCAATCAACAGGCTTTACCATATACCTCATCACCCAAAAGCAGGTGGCCTAATTGAAAGATAAAGTAACTTATTAAAGACTCAGTTATAGTGTCAACTGAGAAATAACACTCTGAAAAGGTGAGGTTCTGTTTTACAGAGTGCAGTGTATGCTTTGAGTCAGATACCATTGCATGACATGGTTTTTCCCATAGCCAGAATTAAGGTGGAGTGAGGGAGGAGGAGTGGTTCTTTTCACTATTATACCCAATAAGCCATTGCAGAATTCTTGCTTCCCATGCTGGCAGCTTTGAGCTCTGCTGGATTGTAGATTTGAGTCCACAAGTGGGTAATGCTTCTAACAGGGGATATGATAGCTCCACCAAATTGGGAGAAGAGAATTCCACCTGGTCATTTTGGGCTCCATAGGCCACCAAACCAAGAAAAAATACACAAAGTGGAGGTGGGAGAGGATGCTAAAAAGAAAAAGAAGCTACTGGCTGAAGTGATTGATTTTGATTACCAAGGGTAAAGGGTAAATCTGATTGCTGCTGTACAATAAAGATAAGGAGAACTATGTCTGAAATTCACAGGAATATCCAGGGTGACAGTTAGTACTTCCACATCCAATACTAAAGGTTAATGGAAAACTACATCAACTGAAGTTAGGCAGGATGACTGAAGACTCAGACCCTTCAAGAATGAAGGTTTGGATCACTCTATCAAGTAAAGAATCCAGAATAGATAAAGTTCTATCTGAGATCAAGGGAAGTATGGGATGGTAGATGAAGGATGCTGTAGGTCATCAATTGTGACCTTGTGACCAATTACAGAAATGAGGACTTGAGTAGCTTTGCGGATATTCTTTATACTTGTCACATGCATATGTTTATTTGCATATGTTAATCATTCTTTTCTCTCTCCTTCCCATTAAAAACATTCATATACAAGTTATTAGAGGTTAATAAATTTATTGGAGGTAAAAAATCATTGGAGTTACTGGAGGTAATAAATAATTATCAATTTAAATTTAGGTAACAGAATAATTTATGAGAAAGTGACTGAATATGAGGGATAATTAATATAGCCCATGATGGACAAATGATTGTTGGGACTTGTGTCTCCCCATTTGGGGAAAGAAACTTTGTCGCTTGTCAAAAGGATAGCTGTGGCTTGTTGCAAGAGTGTTTGAACATGGGTAGAAGAGTACAACTGGAAGCTGAGTAGCCAAGAGAGTGAACTGTGGCAATTTTCAATTATTTGTCTCTCATCTCTGAATATATCCTTCAACAGGTGTTCTGTGATAAACAACAGTTTATTGAAGCATTCCTCCTTTGACATGAGCATGATGTGAAGATTTCTTGGCAGAGTGGGCTGGAGGGACACTGCAGGAAGAAAGGTGAGGAGGTATTGGCAGTGAGCGTGTAAGGAAGGTCATCCAGTGGAGACTGCCCAGCCATGGGTCAGCACATGATCCCTCTATGACCTGGCAACTTCTGCCTGGTGATAACTTTCCTGCCGTCCTCTCAGTGTGGAAACCAAAGTCCCCACATGGTCTGTATACAGCATCTGTGAGGCAGAGGGTCACATACCAAGGACTCTCCTTCTGCAAGCCCAAATGCAGCCTTTGTGTGCAGCCAGAGTTCTGGGAGCCCATCCAGAGCTGTACTCCCCGTGTAAATCCCTGTGCAACCTGCATGCCTGAAAGCCTTCTGTTACCACTGGCACATGGACTCCTAATGCATATCCATGCTACCAGTTCCTGATCACCTGCAGCCCCACCTGTACTCCAGTAGGTTGCCTGTTGTTTTCCCAGAATCTCCCTACCAGTTCTGGTTTAGTAGCTGAACTACTGAACTTCTCTGTTATCTGGTGGCTGAACCCCACACCTCTTCTCCAAAGTCTGAAGCCATGTTTGTCCTCGAATAACGTTTCATTCAATGTCATTACCTTATGAAGTTGATGAGATGCAGTAGGAACTTAACTCTTCTTTATATCAATTAGCCTGTGGTAAAATTAGTTTCATTATATGTTGTTTCACTTAAACTTACAGAAACTATTGATGACATTAAGTGAAGACTTACTATATTCTCCTTAGCCCTACAGTTCCATATAGACTCCCCTTATATGTTATACTTACTCCTTTACTATGGTTAATATTTTTATATTAAAGTTTCTGTTTAACATCGTGTTGTTCCTATCTTTTGATTGGACCCAGATACTAAAATAATCTTTTTGATTCAGTATTAACCTCTTTGGATGCAATAATGGTAAGGACGGACCAACAAAAGTAAGATACTCATCACCTCTGAGGAAAAACGTAAGATTAGAGTAGGAAGCTGAAGTTATTATCTTCTTTTCTGTAATACTTGAAATTTGCATATGGAAAATATGACAATTTCATGATACACAATTAATGAAAAATTTAAGCAAAAAGTTGTTCCTTTTGAAACGTTAAAAATATTTTATTAAACACATACATACATAGTTATTCTGAACCTAGTTACAAAGGGATACAGTTTATTCATATATTCAGCAAAACTTATTTCTATTCATATGTCAGTTTTACTTCTGGGTATTATTTGTCCTGTCACTGGAAACTTTAACTTCTAAGTAAAGATGAGCCGCAACCGAATCCCTCTTTGCAGCATGATGCCAGAGGGAGGGGCGGATGTGATTGGGAGGAACACTGCTACGGTGGCTTTTCAAACTATGTGCCTAGTCAACTTTTTTCAAGACTTGGGTAGCAGAAGTTTAAAAAATGTGACTTTTAAACTCCCTCGATCTAATATTATCTTGGAAAACACTGAATTCTCTAATGTGGTTTCAACTGCATTTTAAACATTATCTTAATTATTTTTAAGTTCCCTTTTTTCTATATTTAATACTTGTGCTGGTTACAAATTCATTTTGAATTAAAAAAATATATATATATATATAATTTTTTTATTGGGGAATGTCGGGGAACAGTGTGTTTCTCCAGAGCCCATCAGCTCCAAGTCAAGTCATTGTCCTTCAGTCTAGTTGTGGAGGGCGCAGATCAGCTCCAAGTCCAGTCGCGGTGTTCAATCTTAGTTGCAGGGGGCTCAGCCCACCATCCCATGCAGGAATGGAACCGGCAACCTTGTTAAGAGCTCGTGTTCTAACCAGCTGAGCCATTCGGCCGCCTTTCTGGCACCTCAATAGCAGCTCATTGTCTTCAATCTAGTTGTGGAGGGACAGCTCATTGGCCCATGTAGGAATTGAACCGGCAGCCATGTTAAGAGTTCGTGCTCTAACCAGCTGAGCCATCCAGCCGCCCCAAAATAATAATAAGTGGTCATGACCCATTGCATTGACTTCAGTTGAAATTTTTAATGGTTCGTCTCTGGCATGCCTTTATTACACAGGCACAAGCGCACGCGCACACTCACACAGGAATGCATTTATTATCACATTAGGTTAAAAGTTTGGATGTCTGGAAATTCTAATTAAATGTCAACAAGATACTGTGTTTCCCTAAAATGTTTTAGGAAAGCCCACAAATTGGGTGTGGGATTCACTTTCAGGAAAATCCACAGGTAAATTAGCTCAAGAGAAAATTAGGAAGGAAAAAGGACACGCAGACCTAGGTATGGTGGAAATTGTTAAAGTCTCTCGGTTCCCCCCACCCCCAAAGTTACCAGCTGATAGGGAAGCTAGTTGAAATGCAGAATTCACAGACGTCACTATTTTGTGTCTGATTTTTGCATACCTAGGAATGGAAATAAGTTGAAATAGTCCTATTAAAATTATGACTGAATAATATGAAGACTTAGATTTGACCACCTGCACATACAGTAAAATTTCAATCTGTTATATTGATTCTTTGTTCATAGGCTGTGCTGTTTAATCAAAGATGACAGCGTGGAATTAAAAACATACATGGAAAAGAGAGAAATCATTTTCTGGAGGGTTTATTATGATTTGCTTTGCTTTATCAGGGATTCAGCTTTGATAGATGTTGCAAATTGCCAAGACATTCTTGGTAATTGAATTTAAAGGGAGGGAGGGAGGGAGGAAAAGAGGAAAGGAGGGAGACAGGGAGGGAGGCAGGAAGAAAGGGAGGGAGGAAGAGATGATGGACTGCTGCCTATCTTTCTTAAAAGAAAAAAAAGGAATACAGAGTATTATTTGTCACTGAAGAAGTGACCTTGTGTTGACTGTTACTGTCTGAATTTGACCAGAGAACAATGTGCTCTACTTGGGCCTTTGGAATTCATGAGGTACCAATAAAGGAACAAGCACCTTGCTGGACATGGGACAGTAAAAAGTGTATGAAATAGGATCTAACTTATATTTGGGGGTATCTGAGTTATCAGGAATGGACAAATGAAAATATGTTGACTATTTTCCAAGGCATAGTGAGTGCTAAAAGGAATTCCAGAACTTTGGAATTGTTGGACCTCACAAATTTGTACTGTCTGAGAAATGGGTAGTGCTGGAACATTTCATTCCAGACACTGGATTTGAGACAGATTAAGAAAGATGGTTATCAGATAGGCAGGAGGTTTGGAGATAGAAAAGAAGATGCAGAAGCATTTGCAGTGGAAGAGACAGAATAAAGAAAGGCAAAAGAAAAGAATCAAATAATAAGAAAAAGAGATTTAATGTATCATGGCTAGTCAATCTTATTCCATGTATTAAGACATATTTGTTATTTATTTTACTCAAAACCTAAACCTTTTTCATATAATTAACACACATTTGGACAGGCATTGATTGGTGAAAATAGATGCTGTCCATTGAAAGTAGTGCATTGCATAAAATACACTTTCCATTTTACTTTTTTGCTTTTACTTTTCTCATCTGCAAAATGGTTCAATAATATTTGTCTCCCAAGGCAGTCTGAGGGTGGAATGAGAACCCTCATTAAGTCAAGATATCATGTTTCAGCTTCCTAGCACTCCAATGCATGCCTCAGCAAATGCATAATTATCATACAATGAGATACCACTGCACACCCACCAGAATGGCTAATGTGCTTCAGCATATAGAGCACTTGGAACGCTTACATATTTCCAGCCAGAGTATAAAAAGGTACAACCCCTTTGAAAAACGAATAGAGGAACTATACCTACCTGTCCTGGGACCCAGCAGTTCCATTCCTACATACATACCAAAAAGAAATGAGTTCATGCACCTACAAAATAACTTGTACAAAAATGTTCATAGTAGCACTAGTCATAATAGCCAAGTAGTAAACGAATATCCATTAACAAACAGATATCCAACAGAAGAATGGAAAGACAAACTGACATATTCCTACAATTGAGTGCGACAGAGTGATACAGATAAACCAGTGAGAGCTGCAACAACATGGATAAATAAACCTTAAAAAATTAATGTTGAGTGACAAGCCAGTCACCAAAGTTGCCATACAGAAGGTGTCTACCTATAGGAAATGAAAAAGCAGATCAAGTTAATCCTGGTAACAGGAGACAGAATAGTAGTTGACTGAGTCTGAGGATGGCATGAGGGTGGACTGGGTATGGGCACAAGGAAACTTAATTAGGCTCTAGGAATGTTCCATATTTTGATCAAAGTCACAAATAATAGAGCTATGCTCATATATTTGTGCATTTGCCATATGTAAATTACACTTAAAGTACTATTATCTAAATAAATGAATGAATGAATGGATACATTAATGAATACCATGTTTTCCCGAAAATAAGACCTAGCCGGACCATCAGTTCGAATGCATCTTTTGCGCATTATATTAAAATAAGACCGGGTCTTATATTAAGTTTTGCTCCAAAAGATGCATTAGAGCTGATGGTCCGGCTAGGTCTTATTTTGGGGGAAACATGGTATATAGGATCAATTTAAAAATACTGGCTAATTATACCACCACCACTTATCATTATTATGATTAATATTATTACAGTAGTCTCCCCTTATCCACAGGATATACATTCCAAGACCTGCAGTGGATTCCTGAAACCATGAATAGAACTGAACCCTATATATACTGGTTTTTTTTTGTATACATACATACCTATGATAAAGTTTAATTTATAAATTAGGCACATTAAAGATTAGCAATAACTAATAATAACATAGAACAATTAAACCTATGTAACTTTACTAACAATTGTCACTCCAATAAACTTTAATATAAATAAATAAATAAATAAATAAAAATAGAACAATTACAACAATATACTGTAACAAAAGTTAAGTGCATATCATCTCAGAAAATATCTTATTGTACTGCATTCAACCTTCTTCACAATTTCACAGATACAAGATTTGTTCTTACTGTAGATTTTAGCAACCTCAGCATGTAATTCTTTTTCTTTCCTTATTAAGTCAAGAACTTTCACATTTTCACTTAAAGAAAGCACTTTCAGCTTCTCTTTGACGTATTCAAATTGCCAGCATCGCTATTCTTGTGCTTTGGGGCCATTATTAGGTAACATAAGGGTGACTTGAACACAGCACTGTGATGCTGTAACAGTTGATCTGATAACCAAGTGACTAACAGGTCGGGAGTCTGCTCCTATACATTGTGGAAACGCTGGACAAAGGGATGAGTCACGTCCTGGACAGGATAGAATGAGCTAGCATGAGATTTCTTCATAGTACTGAGAACGATGCATAATTTAAAGCTTTGACATTGTTTATTTCTGGACTTTTCCATTTAACATTTTTTGGAACATGGTTGACTTATAGGTAACTGAAACTGGGGAAAGTGAAACCGCAGATAAGAGAGAACTACTGTATTATTATTATTATTATTATTATTACTACTACTACTACTACTACTACTACTACTACTACTACTACTACTTATGTTTTTCCACACTGGATGCAAAATGTTTATGCCATTTCTATGAGTGAGATGAGAATGGCTTGGGGTACAAAGAGGGTAATAGTCTGTAGTATTTAATGTGATGAGCTCTAGAGGTCCAGGCCCACTGTGGTTAAATCCAGGCTCAGTTCTTTGCTGGCTCTGCAAGTTTACGCAAGTCTATCTAGATTCCCCAGAGCTTCATCCCCATTCTTAATACATGGGTAATAATTGTAACTCCCACAGTTTTGCAGAGATTGAAACATATGTAAGATAATCTATCACATATAGAACAATACATGTTATCTACCATTTTTATTTTCATCATTAAAATTCTTGCTAATTTTTGGCAGGGTATGTTGAAAATGTAGTTTTAACTTTAGTCTTTGGTATTGTACTCTTACAGTCTTGCCAAAGTACTTTTTATGTTTTTTACTTAAGAGATTTATAAAAAATCACTTTCATATTAATTCATGTTATCTTTTGATTGCTATTTATGGTTAATCACTCCTGGTGACTGGGTGTCTTTTCTGAAGGTTATCATTACCATAATCAACGTGATTAGTATAATCTCCTAGGAAATTAAATGCTTATTGTAAAATGTAAGCTGGTTGAGAGCAGAAACTTCATTGTATCCTTGGCTATAGCCATCTATTATGCACATGGCCTAGCATATAGTATGTGTCTAATAAGCATTTGTCGAATCAATAAATTAATATATTTGGTAAACGAAAAACTACTTTTTTGACCTGTAACATGCCCCAACTCTCCTCTTGTGAAAATCAAGAAAGCTGCAATTTCAAATGGCTGGGCTAGTATATATACGTCGTGCAATGCACCAAGAGTTTCTAAAATAGAAGTCTCAAAATAAGATAGACTTTGCTTCCAGGAAAGGGTTTTGTACCTGGGTCAGAAATTATTTTCTTTGGATGCAAGGGACTTTCGATGATCACAAGACAGCAGCAGGCTTGAGATTGTGTTGGCATGACTGGAGGTGATTGGAGAGATGCAAGCAGGATCTAAGAAATCTATTAAATAGAGGGGGGAAAAAACTCCATTACCAGTGGCAGCAGGCCAGAAAAGGGTGTTGGACCAACTTCTGGGCTCCTACAAACTTCTATGAAGTTTGTCAGATTATTTTTCCACAAGTATTGTAGTTGTTTGAATGGAGCGCAAAGTCAAAACCATTCCACTGCACTCTAACACCCTTGCTTTTCTTTACTTTTCCCCCCGTTTTGATGTTAATGGAATTTTATCCAGTGCTTTACTTCCATAGCAGATGACAAAATCCAGACTTTAAATACAGCCACAGATTAATGTGAAAGCGTTCTGGATTAAATATCCTGTCAAAAAACATAATTGAAGTGTTAATTCTATAGAAGTATTTGGACCAATGAGTCACAAGGAAAATAAGCTGAGTTGTGAGGTATGTTAAAATAAGAAAATGTTTATTTTCACTGAATGGAAACTAGAATGGAAAGGAAAGGTCATGCAAAGTAGTTTTAAGAAGCAAGTATGTGTGGAATTAGTTTTATGCTACAAATTGTGAGAAATAATTACAAAATCAGATTGTGTCTATACCTATCCACCCAGTTGTTCATTCATGGAGGTAATGCCAGCCCACCCCACTGGCATTCGAGAATGTGTGGGGTTGTTTATTACTTAACAAAATTGGGAAGGGGACACTATTGTGACACACAGAAGTTGACAAAAAATGTATACACATTTTAAGAAAGGAAAAAATATTAAAATTGTAATAATATATACTGATAACAGAAGATGAATCACAGTTTTTGGCACCCCTGATATCAGGGGTGCCAAAATCCCCATATAACATGGTTGTTAGATTCCTCATATAACATGGTTGTCAGATTCCCCATATAACATGGTTGTTAGATTCCTAAAAATGCCATGTTATGCGAATCCATGTTATACGAAACAAAGAACTAGTACAAAAGAGGGGATTAGGTTCCAAAAATTAAAGAAAAACATCTATTATATTTTTATAATTAAGATAAATATCTTTATTAAAGCAATTTTCACCAAACGTATAACATATTAATATGTATTAAATAATGTTATCTTCATCATCACTACTGCCCCGTTTCCCCGAAAATAAGACCTAACCAGACAATCAGCTCTAATTCATCTTTTGGAGCAAAAATTAATATAAGACCCGGTCTTATATTACATAACGCCCCGTATTATAGTACATTACATTATAGTAAAATAAGACTGGGTCTTATATTTTTGCTCCAAAACACACATTAGAGCTGATTGTCTGGCTAGGTCTTATTTTCAGGGAAATAACTGTAAGCTTTTATTACATTCTGTGCTGTTCAGGAATTTCCCTAATGTCACATACGATATTTTGTGCTCTTATTATGCTCCATGTTGTTTGGGGATTTCTCTAATTCTCAAACTGTGTTAGAATGAAACGTGTTCTAGGA
The DNA here is from genome assembly GCF_964194185.1 of Rhinolophus hipposideros. Classification (NCBI taxonomy): domain Eukaryota; kingdom Metazoa; phylum Chordata; class Mammalia; order Chiroptera; family Rhinolophidae; genus Rhinolophus; species Rhinolophus hipposideros. Next base: position 28,039,048 of record NC_138068.1, read on the forward strand.
TGCCATGTTGTATGACAGTTTTCCCCAATTCTCAAATCGTTGTATAGCAACGCCGTGTTATACGGGGTTACCTGTGTGTGTGTGTGTGTGTGTGTGTGTGTGTGTGTGTGTGTGTGTGTGTGTAGTGATTCTGGGCTGGATTCTGGAACATTGAAATCAAAAAAAAAAAAAAAGAGAGAGAGAATTAGGACAATTGGCAAAAATTGAATTTGGACTATATATAAGATATAATATATCCAACAATGCCAAATTTCCTAAATTTGATTATTGTGTCATGATTGTGTAAGAAAATGCCCTTGTTTTTAGAAAATACATGCAAAATTATTTAAAGGCAGAGAGTCACGATAAATTAACTTCACTTCTCAAATGGCTTAACACAGAAAATGTAAGAATAGGTTTATGATAAATGTGTACCCACATCAATGCTGATATCCATAGGCCATATCTATATGTACCCATTTAGACAAAGTAAAAGAAATTCGATAAAATAGTAACAATTTGTAACTCCAGATGAAAAGTATATGGTAATTCATTGTACTTCTCTTGCAAACTTTTTTGTAACTTTAGTTTTTGTTTTTTTTTTTTAATAAAAGGGTTTTTTAAAGAAAAGAGATTGAGAGATAACAGCTTTGTTTTAGGGCTGCAGGAATACCTAAGGAGTAAATCTGCTCCTGAACAGGACAATTGCAATGTCATATATGACATATGATGGTTTTAATTAAATAGACTTTTGGAATGAACTGTTAACTAGAGCAGTGACATTTCTGAGACCCAGGGAAGTGAATCATTGACAATGTTTAAAGCTCTTCTTTAAAGATAAGTCTATACGACTATCATGCCGGGTGGCAGACAGGGTCTCTAGTCCCACTCCTGCCTAAGAACGCAGGACATGGTGAGGCCATAAAGGAACACCCACGGAGCCATAGGTAAGGGAGTCATACCACGATAGTCTCGCTGGCGGCTGGGTTGGAGACACAGGAAGCAGGAGCCACATGATCCTCAACCCGCTGTCTACTTCTCTGCCAAACAACCAACCCTACTTGCTAACTGCAGTCCGCTCTTGCTAGCTCAGCCACCATCTTCTTGCTAGCCCCCCATTTTCTGCTAGCGTAGCCACAGCAGTTATATTAGTGGCCAATGGCTCACTGGTTACAGCTGATGGCCAACTAGCCACAGCTGATGGTCATCCAATCACAGTTGATGGCCATTTACTGCCTGAGCTAACACCTTTCCATTTGAGGCCAAGAGCCTGGAAACTGCACTCCTGGCTCTGTCCCCAGATAGACACAACCAGACATTCTGGATACATTTTAGTTCATGATCAGGATATTACTGCTCTGTGGTTAAATATGAGAAAAAAGGTTCTAAAAACAATTTATTTTCCATCATAATCTCTCTCTCTCTCTCTCTCGCTCTCTCTGCATTAATACTCATGTGAGCGTATGCTCTTTTTATATACTGGAAAAGGGTATTGGAAGTGTCACTGTCACTTCATGCTTTCTGTTGCTTGGGAGAGCACATATACCACTCGTGACCCTTGGCTGTGTCCCTGAGATGTTGTACCCTTTGCAGTTAAGGGTAATTGGCAGTAGAATACACTTTGTTCTGTACAGTGTTAAAAAAAAATGGGCCCCTTTGTTTGGCCAACCTTCATGAACTTCCGTTTACTTCAATGGCAAGTGAAACATTTGTGTAAGAAAGAAATATTGTCTTCAATGGGAAATGCATTCCATGTGTGTTATATTTCATATTATGACAGATTTTTCTTGAGCCTATACTATTTTTATTCATGACTTTTTCCAAGAGTCAGTATTTTAAGGTAACCCTTATTTGCATTTGTGGGAATAGATTGTAAATATTAAAATTTTTTCATAGTTAAATATAATTTTTAACTCAAGTTCTCAATAAAACACTTCCACCTTTTCATATGAAGAAACTTGAACAATTTCCTTTCAAATTAAAAAAAAAAAAAGTGTTTTCAGGAGACACAAGAACCAGAGCTTAAGGATGGAGGAGGAAGGGGCATGTCAGTGTCATATCCTGCCACTCTCATGAATTTTGTCAGTTCTTGTTGGCTTTGTCTTTCCACTTTAATCCAGTCTTAGTCAGCAAGTGACATTACAAAGTCCAAGATTCCAGAGGGACAAAGGTAGTGGTGTCCCCGAGTGGTTTGACATGCTTACAATTTGGAGGTTTTCTGAGCCATGCAGCATAATCTGGAGACCAACATTTGCAGTGAAAATAGAAGTTTTGTAGTTGCATATGTCCCAGGGAAGAGGAGAGCTGTAGGAGTTGGGATGGCATTAATTAATTGTTAATATTTAGATAGAACCACAGAATTTGCAAAGGAAGAAGAGAAACGAGCAGACCTACCCTGATACCCAATGAAATTTATGGATTCCACTCACAGAAATGTGCGTGTGTGTGCACATACCAGTTGAAATTTGCCGATCTCTGAGGACTGGCCACGGAATCGCTGTCTGGAACCTCAGCAGGTGACAGTCCTATAACTTTACAGAGGCCTCTTGCTTTTCCACCTCTCCTTTCTTTAGTATGAAGCGTCAGTATCTTCCAGTCATTTTAAGAAGTCAACTTCTAGCCCTTTGGGACTTTATTAAGTACAGTAATTCCATTGCCCTAAACATAAACCCTTTGACACATCCCTTGACAGTAATCCATTCCTTGCAGAGCTTAGGGGCCTGAGCAGCCACACGATGTTTTCATTAGAGAGCTCTGGGCTTCCTCTTGTCTAGCGCTTTAAGTACTGATGCTGAGCTACTTAACAAAGACCGCATTGGGATCTTTGGCCAAGTTTGTGACAAGGGAGTACAGTGTCCTGGGCTTACAGTCAGGCTGTGTCTTAGGATTCTTGGATTTAATATCTGCCCAGCCCCTTTGCAATTCCCCCAACGCCACTAAAAGCTTCTGAACCTATTTGCGAATTTGTTTCAATGTAAGTCTAGAAAGTTGAACTTCATTTCCCGGAGGGAGACCAGCATTTGCGTATATTCAGCTATTATGTGAGGTGAGTAGTAGTATAGATTCTGTGGATAGCTCAAAGAGCATGTCATGTGTATTTCTCTGTGCTTCCATAATTCTTGAGCTCACAGATTTGCTATTCAAAGCGGAGTTCAGGATCAGTGGCAGCAGACATAGCTCCTAAAAGGTTGTTACAAATGTAGAATCTCAGGTCGTGCACCAGATCTCCTGAATCAGAATCTGTCCTTTAACAAAATCCACAGATGATTCTAATACATTTCAAAGTTTGGGAAGCTCTGGTTAAAGAGGATTTGGTCAATGCTTCTGAATGGCTTAGCCTGTGAAGTAGGGATCCAATGCAATTTCCACCACACAAATAACCTGATGTCTCAGCATAAAAATTCTTCTGACAAACAGATTTTTAATTTTTTTCTAAATTCATTCGGGAAACTGTTTGGATTTTTTTGTGTCAAACTGTTAAAAAAAAAAAGTCAAAAATATTATATCCACTAGCCTTAAATCTTTAAGAAATGAGGATCTGTTAATCCAACCTTATAAGAAAATTACTTAGCACGTAGCATTGTGACAGCTACCTGCATTATGCTTGGTGCTTCATATATTTTTTGTAAAGAAAAACTGCATGAGGTGAGTATCACTCATCGTATTTCCCACACGAAAACAGGAGGCCCAGTGAGGTCACTCACAGCACAATTCAGCGACTCTACACTCCCTGCTGTCTCACTGTGACTCTCCTCTTCTTTCCACCATTCTGTATAGGGACAACTCAGAGAAAATGAGATTTTAATTCTAAGCCATCAACTAGAGCAGGTTTCTCAGCCTCAGTGCTATTGACATCTGGGGCTGGATAATTCTTTGTTGTGGGGAGGCTGTCCTGTGCCTTGTGGGATATTTATCAGCATCCCTGCCCAATACCCACTAGATGCCAGTAGCAAACAACCCACCTCTCACTCCACCTCACCCCCTCTCCCCCCACCCCTCCCTCTACACCTCACCTCTCCCATCCCCACCTCCCACTATTGTGAAAACTAAAAATGTCACCAGACATTTGCATAATGTTCCCTGGGGGCAAAATCACCTTTGGTTGGGCATCACTGGCCTAGAAATATGTGTAGTTTGATTTATTCCTCCTTTTAATCTGATTGTCTCTATTGTACAAGGATTGTCTTCCTTGTGAGACTGCCCCCTTCTGGTTAATTAGAGGTTCCAGATAGCCAAGGTTTTAAGTTTCCACAATTGATGCCAGTTATTTTTCTCCACTTTCTTAGTGTTCCATACGTGCATGAAAAAGGACATTCAATTTCTGCTTAATTATCCTAATCGTTGTGCTCACAAGTTTGAGTCTTAGTATTATTATTATTATGAAAAACAAGAGATTTTTATTTCTCTGAGTGGATATCTTTTAGTGGTAAAAGCTTACTAACACCGAGTACTTGCCGTTTTCTACACAAACTATACTCTTCTTTTTCCAATGAGCTTCCCCCCAAAACACCCTCTAACCAATCCATAAGATTGTCCATTTTCCCATGCCCTAACCAACCCTCTGCATTATCAGACTTTTAAAAATTAAATTTATTGGGGTGACATTAGTTAATAAAATTGTATAGGTTTCAAGTGTACAATTCTGTAATACATCATCTATCTATCACATTGTGTGCTCACCAGCCAGAGTCAGTTCTCTGTCACCATTATTTTACCCCCTTTACCCTCTTCTACCTCCTCTCTTCCCCCTTACACTCTGGTAACCACTAAAGACTAAACTGTTGTCTGTGTCTATGAGTTTTTGTCTTGTGTGTTCATTATTTTCAGTTTTATATCCCGCATATGAGTGAAGTCATATGGTTCCTGACTTTTTCTAATTTATTTCACCTAGCATGATACTCTCGAGAACCATCTATGTAGTTACAAATGGAAGTATTTCCTCAATGGTTGTATTATAAGCACTGCCTATAGAAAGGTAAAGAGATGCTCTTATTATGGGGATAGTTTTAGTTTAATGGATAAACATTCAGGTTCTGGAGCCCACATTCCTCTCCACCACTTCTAACTGTGTGATCTTGGGTAAGTTACTTCCATTCTATTTTCTGTGTGAAATAGAATTCTACCTGATAGGGTTATTGGGAGGGGAAAGAAAAAATCTGATGTCCCACTGACACTTTGATAGTGTTGAACACAGAGTACATCAATAATTGTTTTGATTATTCCTGTGGGTATTAGCTATACTTCAGGATTTTGTTAGGGATACAAAGAGGTCCAGGCTCTCTCATACACACATATTCCATGTGTTTTTAAATTTTATTCAGATGAAAGTTCTAGCTTATGTTTTACATATTTAAATTGTGTAATAACATACTCAATTTCCACGACAGAATTTTCCATGACGAAGTTGGCAATATCACTGAAACACATGAGCTGATGGTTAAAACTGGCTATTCTTGATTGAATTTATAAAAAGTTCAACAATGAAAACAATCTGATCAGTATGAGAGGCTTACCTTTGGTGCTTTGGGATGAGGGTAAATTGAAGGAGCTTCACAAAGCTTCTTCCTGTTTCATATTTTGGATCTGGGATTTGGTTACATGGAAGTGTTCAGTTTGTGAAAATCCATTGAGCTGTTGTTCACTTATGATTTAAACACCTTTCTTTGTATATTTATACTTTAGTAAAAGTTTAAACACATACACCGATCATTTATAGAAAAATAAAAACTGTGTTCTATACGTAGCAATATTGTTTTTGAGAAAAGTAGAGACTCAGAGATAATATATTTTTGGTATTTTGTTGCATTATGGCTCTTGCATTATTCAAATGGTTTTCTAGGGAAGCCTGATTTCATAAACTCTGTCTGTGCTTGGGTTATAAATAAGGGATGGGGCATGAAAAGAAGTTATTATATGGCTGTTTACATTCATGTAACCAAATACAAACCTGAATTTTTTTTGTAACCCAGACATAATATTGAGAAGTGCTACTTGGATGACTTCAGCTATATTTTTAGCTGCTCATGCTATTGTTAATGTGAAAAATATAAAACTAAATTATAGGTTCCCCTATTTTCATTATGGGACAATTTTATAGCTGTCAAAAATGTTGTATTTCACACTTCCCACATTCACAAGGCCACATTTCTACTGAAGTTTATAAATTTTTCTTTAGCTTTTTACTCAGTAGCTGGAAAGTTGATATAGTAATGATTTTGTTGTAAAGTTGTCAAAAATAAATATACCACACAAAGCAAAGACAAGGAGACTTAAATCCCAGAAAAAGGTGAAATTTAGGTTATAACTATGCATGGTGAATAGAGAATCTGTGGGTGAAATCATCAGATTATGCCCAAACCTCTTTCAAGTCAAGAGTTTCAACATTTTCATCCTATCTCCCTCCTCCCCCACAACAACCAGAACTCTGCAGAAGAAGCATCTTGACTGATAGGGGTTCCATGCCTTTTTATTTCTTCTGCCCTATCCCCTATGGAAGTACCAGTAAGCAGAGAACCAATATTAAGACCCAAGGACACAGAGTAGGTGGAGGAGGGGAGTAGAAAAGGAGCAGTTTACACCCTTGGTTAAACCCTCAGTTAGACAAGCAGCCCATAGAATGGTTTAGAATAGATTGCTTGGGAAACCTTTGTAGAATATGACAGCATCTGTATATTAATAAAACTCTAGGATGATTTAAAAAAATGATTCATAATTCCAGCAATACAAAAATAAAACCACTTCTGCAGTACAAAAACAATTAGAAAGTTTCTGATAGCAATACTGAAATATCCTTGGACCTTTTTTTCTTTTTTATCATGTTTGCATTTAACAACGGACATTTTTAGGATTTATTTATTGCAGCCTATCTTTATGTATAAGCCACATATATTAATTTCACCACAAGAAGACATCACTGTAAATTTTAAGGCAGATTCACATTGAGACTCAGCCCAGATGAGATGTCATCAAAAATGCCCTTTCCTTTCTCCTGAATATAAGGTATGTTTGTTTTCCCAAAGGGCATGGTGGCTTGGCAGGAGGAGTTTTATTGGTCTAGGCAAATAATAATGCCTATAACTAACTTCTCTTTTTAAAATTTCTCTGCCTTGTCCCCTTTCTGTGTGTAGCCTCTTGAAGCTCTTTTCACAAAGGAAGGCAGAGTCGTTGGTTCATAAGAAACTGCCTCAGGTGCAAAGGCTCAAAACTGGCTTCACCCCCAGCGTGGAAAGTGGAGTTCTGGTGACAGCACTGGGCATGTCCTTTGTTTCTTACGTTCACTCAAAATGTTTGAAAGGTTCTCATTAAATGCGATTAACAAGCATTGATACAAAGCATCACTAGGAAATTCCAGGGAGAGTCAAACAGAATGAACAATGAGGAGAATGAAAGACACTCAAAGAAACTGAAGTTAGACACCTTAGTGCAATGAAACTGCCAATGGAAGACATGGCTTGAGGGTAACAAGGTTGTTTCAGAGTTTGACATCAAGGCTGTAAAAGGACCAGAACCACCAACTACCACACATGCATCTCCGCCATAAAAATGCCCACATGTTTGTATATTAAAAACAAGTTGTACACGTAGATCCATAGAACTAAATGTAACAACTGTAGGGAAAGGTACCGAAACACAAATGAATAAAAACAGTCAAATAAGGTTTGGAAAGGGGACATCTTTAATAACCAATCCCAATGATAAATTTTTCTCCAGTAGAAATTATGCCAGGAATGCCATTTGGGAAATGATTTCAAATGGCATTCCCAGGAATAGTCTCTTCTAGATCCTGTGGGTCTGTCAGTTCTTCCATCTCAATCCAGAGCTTCTTAATCTCTGAAATTAGCATTGACCCTGTCTATATCAAATATCAGCTTATTATCTATTTGCTGTTGACTCTCTAAAAATAAGGGTCAACATAAAAACAAGCAAAGTGGACATGAGACTAACTTTCCTCCAAAGTCAAGCTGATCGTTCAGTGACCTGCTCCCAGCTTTTGGGTAACTTACAGCTGTACAGTCACTCAGACCCCGGAGCCATCCTCACAAAGCTGAATAGCCTCTGTCTCTGCCTGCCAAAAGGTTTTTCAGCTCACTGCTACCCTTGAATGACACTCTGTCATTATGCTATATTTAGGCCACCAGAGTTGTAATTAGCTTTGTTCTGCTGCAAACAGACTCAGCCTCACATGCAATATAAAAGGTAATAAAATAGGTAGTAGGCACATACAAAAACCTGCATAGGCATCGTATGCAGGAAAATTCCATGATTCCCAAACTGATGAAAGAACCAAGGAATGGGAATTTTCATGTGTTCAAAAGCAGTAGAAGCCACCTAAGAAGCCACATCTAGGTATGCCCAGCTTGCAACAGAAAGTTTAGTCAATGTCCCCATCTCAGCCTCACACCAACCCCTACGTCCACCCACTGAGATGAATGTCCTATAATTTGATGATATTTGGTGGAAACTGCTTTTTCTAATATGGCTTCTCACATCTCTTTAAGGGTCCAATTTTTTCTAAAAGTGGACTTTTTGAATTCCGTTGTTTAGTATTCCTGCATTATCCTTTGTAGATACTGACTGGGATCTGAGCCATCCGTTTGGATCACACACAGCCATGTGTGTTTGCAGGAATGTATGCTACTTATGAGAAAAGAGCTGCCAGGAAGGTACCAACACATAAGGAGGTCCACAGTGTCCAAAGTTGCTGTTATGAGTTGATGTACCCCTTTCCTTCCCCACCTTGGTTATGAGCTCTTTGAAGGTGAGACCTTTTATTGTCTCTTTCACAGGTCTTGATTAAACATGGGGCTGTAGATGATTAAAAAATCCTCGTTGAGTCATCAAGTGGATATACTTAGAAAAGAAAATGCTTTCTGAAGACCCAGGTAAAACGTTTTTCAAATAATCTTTATTCAGCTTTTGACAACAATTTTGTTTTTGGCATCATGCAAGACTTTGGGGGAACCCATTATATTTGTCAATTGTTTCAATGAACACGCATTTAAACAAAAGAAACAGGTGAATAAATATATGGAAAGATTTTCGAAGAAAGAACAATTGTAAATTTTGTGTGTCTGGAACTACAAAGAGAGAGAAGAAAAAAACAAAGGAGGTACAAAGGAAAGTAATGAAAGTATATTAATGAGTTGGGATATAAGATCTAACTGAACTTGAAGGCAGGCAATGTTACGGCTTCCCTATCTTCAGGAATGGGCTATGGAGTGAGTGTTATCTCTTGCATTTTGTGGGTTATGGGAGATAAAGTTGCTGGAGAAGGGCCCCTCATCCAACTGAAAGGAGGTTCCTAAGAGAAAAATGAGCAAATGATATCATGCCAACAAGAAGGGACCTAGATACCAAGTAGATATAGAAATTGTTTCTCTGTCCTTTTCATGTGTCTATAGAGAGATGAGCTAGAACCAAGAGAACATCTAAGAAAAAAGTTCAAACAATACCTGGTATCCATGTAGCTTTCAACAATTTACTCAAACATCTTTGCATTAATGTTCTTTTCAATCTTCATGGCTCTTTGAGGTGGGAAGCTCAAGCTCATTTTTCAGGTGAGTGAACCGAGTCTAGAAGTGAAGAAACTTGCCTGACCAACTACTAGCTAGTAGTTGAAAGCGGAGGCAAGAGTCAAATTTAGATATGCCTCTTAGTTTAATGCTCATTTAAATCTTCCACTCTCTGTCCTGAAAAGAGCTTCAAGAGTCTTGGAAGGAAACTAGATATCAAGGATGTTTACAATTTCCGACAGGGCTCTTAAAGAAAGTAGTCACAATCCACAGCCAAAGTATATATAAGCCAAGTGCTAACAGTGTCATCTTCCATTTTTCGATCAGCTTCAGGAGACAAAAATACCTAAATCCCTCCTTTTGGCCACTAATAAGAAAGAATGGAGTTTGGGGCTGACAAAGTAATGATAAAGTAAGGACCTTGAGAAGTTGAGGGTGAAATAAAGACATTTGGTGATGTCTTCTGATTTATCTGATGACACTTTTGCCATTGTCTCTAAGGGAAATTACCAAAGTTCTAGTGCAAATTTCTTCATGCTAATTCAGTGGATTCATATTGTTATAATAAATATGCTTTTCTTGGGGCAGGGGAGGTGGTGAGAGACTTGTATTTTTTTCTTTTGTAAGAACATTGCATTTTCTCAGTTTAGACATTGAATATGGGTCAGTTTATAGAAGAAAAGGAAAACATAGGGTATATAAAAGATTCAGTTATATTTATTTTATGAAGATTACTCTTGAAATTTAAGTTCATGGATTATTTTCAATCAATATGTGCTGTTTTTTAAAAAGACATTGTAAAAATGTCCTTTATGCCATAGCATTGTAACAAAAAGTCCAGTTATAAATGTTTATACTATGTACAACATAGTGGCATTTTTTTCATTCGCAGAGGGCTTCATTTGTTTTGCCGAAGTTGACTTTTTCATATTTCAGAACCAAGCACTTGAAGAATTTGATATTTTACCATTGATGACAAAAAGTGGAAAAAAACACAAGCTTTTTTCTCCCCCCATCCCCCCGCGTTTATAATTCTAACCTGGCTCGACATAATTTCTTTTCTCCCCTCAAAATTTCCAAAACTGTTTATACTGTTGTGATAAGACCAAAGTCAGTGAGTTTAAGACTGGAAAAAATTCTCTTTAAGAAATTATTGAAAATGTGATTGGGAAGAAAATGGGTGTGAGGAGGGAGCACACTGGTAATGCTGACTCTTTGACGGGTGTCCGCTCTGCCCTCTCTGTACCATTCTAAGTAATAGAAAGTCAGTCAGGCCATGCTTTTCACTCTAACTCAGATTTCAGTCTTGTACACTTTAAAAATGAGTGAAGTCTCTCTTAAGACCTCTCTATCTTTCTTGCTATGTACAGAGGGCGCCACAAAGTTTTTTGTTTTTTTTTAAGAAAGGGATAAACTGTGTTAAAATTATAATACTCAATATATACCAATAACAGAAGATGAACACACAAGACATGTTTGACTTTTGCTACCATAATTCAATTCAACTTCGAAAAGTAATACATATATAACATCTCTTAAAATGTATACACATGTTTTTGGCACCGTGTGTGTGTGTGTGTGTGTGTGTGTGTGTGTGTGTGTGTGTATAAATAAATACTGGGGATGCCAAAAAAATGTATGCAAGTGGACAGTTTGGTCAATGTTGCTCAAGCAGTAGTTTGCTGTAATCAGAAGTGTCTGGACGCAGACGGTAACCACTTTGAGCACCTCTCGTAATTGCGGAAGTCATACATGACTTGCATTCATCTTTTGTTATTGGTATATATTGAGTATTACAATTTTAATTATTTTTTCTTTTTTTAAAATGTGTATACATTTTTAACACCGTCTGTATATATATAAATAGATATAGATAGACATAGATATAAATAGGATAAATATAGATATATACAAATTTATATTTATTCTTATATATAAACACATTATATTTGTATTATATATGTAGGTATATCTCTATATATTTTAAATACCTGTATGTATATATAAATCTTGTGAACACCTTTCAGCCAATATCCAAGGAACATCAATTTTAAAAATGTGAGAGGTATTTGGAAAGTCTTATTATCTATCAGGACTAAGACAAATAAAATGAGCTTTGAGATTAAATCTTGTAATCATTATGCACATTAGCTTGCATTCTCTCTTTCTTTTTGACTCAAAATTCTCACAGGTGGTTCTAATTAGACATAAATAGTGACAGTGGCCAGTTTGACTGAATCCAGATCCCAGCCAAGAGTAATGGAAAAAGTCTCAGCTGGCCTTTTTTAAAAATGGAATCTATATTGAGACAGTTCAAGGAAATGACGCCTACGGCAAGATGTAAAAACCGTGGCTTGAGCCCCTTTTGTGTTTTCTTCCTTTAAGGAGTCAAAACAGCATAAAACACCTAATGCCATGTTTCTTGCTACCCATATTAAATTCCAAGTTTCTTAAAGAAAGCTTGTATTCCTCTAAGACAAACTCGTTCCACTTTTCCATCTAGTAGGGAAAATACAGGCCTTCTATGTTCTGTACATTGTCAGTCATTTTAATCCTTTTGTTTGGCATAGTTGAATGGCTTTGATAGTCCTGTCAAGTTATTTCCTAAATAATTCTCTGTTTTCATTAAAACTCTCTGTCACATACAGTTTAGTTGAACCATAGAGAAAAGGGAAAAAAATATTTTTGGAAATAGTTTCCCCAAATCAACTGGTTAGTAAAACTTGGATTGCTTAGCTGACATGTCCTATGATAACATTTCTCCCTAGTCACATTCTCTTTCTTATTAATTCACACCAGTGTTCCATGAAGCAAACACTGTCATTCTTGGCTAAGAAATGTCTTTAGCAATCCCCACAGGCATTTAAAGGACATCCCGAGGAATTTTTATATCTTCTTAAGCAGGAGCATTGCATATAGGTGTGCTACTACACTAGGATACCCAGTCAGTGGGATAAATGAAGTTTGAAATTCAGCCCACGTACCAGTCATACCATTCGCCATGGCTTATCCCTTTCCTGGCAAGGGGCTGTGTCTGCCTACAAAAAGCTGCAGATTTTCTAATTTGCAGTGGCTGAGCTTGCTGCATTTCACGCAAGTCATTCTTGGCAAATCCAACCAAAAGATAAAGAAAAGCAAAGGATTACTTACCTATGTGGTTATTTACTTATTTTTGCGTACTCTCCAAATATATAAACACACTATTGTCAGTCAGTACATAGAAAGTTAAGTAAAACTGAACACATTTTTTTCTCCCTGAAATATGATAAGACATGATGTATCAGCCACTGACATCTCACTTTGTGATTTCTTAAGCATGGGCAGGCAAGCTCATTGAAACATGGGTGTTCTTTGCTGACTGATTTGATGCACATTGATAGATAGATTGATAATTGTGGGGGGAGGAAGAAAAGCCCAGAGAAGCCCATGTGCACCACCCCTCATGGCAGTAAATACTCTCTTGCCCAACCAATTTTCAGAGCAGTTGGTGAGGATCTGTTTCCATTTTCTGCATACCTGTCCCTAAGATACGGAGTACAATAGTAAAAGTGTAATAGAATAGCTTTGTAAAACTCTGCTTTTATAAAATGTGTCTTCATCTGAACATTTTGATGATAATAATAATTAATATCATTACTGTTATTTACTCTCATACAAACTGTGCTTGTATTCAAAGCACTCCCATTCCTGGATATTATCTTGGAGGAGATGATTTCTCCTATATCAACAAGATTAAAAGTGTGAAGGAAAACAAATCAAAGCAGAGTCAGCAGCTTATAAATGGCATATATTTGTCAATTTTATCCATTGATAATAAGAGGTGTCCTGGAGAGAAATATCAGTCTCAAAAGATAAACATATTATCAATTTTGCTCATATCGACATCAATCTAAGAAACCCCAAGAAGCCTGGAGGAGTCATAAAAGGTTCAGCAGTTTATCTCCTAAGGCATTTCCAGTTCAGGGGAGGTGATAAATATGGAAGAACTAATTGTCCTGGGATATGATCAGGATTTAGAGAATTTTTTTTTTTCATCTGAGGTTCAAGATTGTATATTTTCAGAAAGGAATCATTACGAGCAAACTTGTTTCTTAATTCCAGTCTATCTCATGAGGCTCTGATGGATCTAAAATGCACCCTGGAAGAAATTGCAGACCCTAATCCAATTTGCCTCTGTCCTGTGTTTCACTGAAACCATCCCTTAACAAATAAGAGAAAGTTTCAAGCAGCTGATTTTGGAATATGAAATTTTGGCTAGGAATCTTAGAGAGCTAAAGGCACCTTGGTCATATTTTTTTCTTTCCACTTCCTCAACTCCTCTCTGTCTATCTTTATCCTTTTCTATGGATGTTACTTTCTGTTTTAATTAATTAATTAACTAACTAATTAATCTCTAGTCCCTGGCAGAAGCTAGAAAAATCCCTAGACTATGGGGCAGCCTTCATCACCCCACAGAGAGTTTTGGCCAGGGGTCCTCCCTGCTCTTCTCCTATCTAATAGGGCACCAACTGGTCTATCCAACAAGTTTAATAAGATAGGCCATCCCTTCTCAAACACTCCTAGCTACAACTGATATCCATTATTTTATCTGTGGAGTTACCTATTAGCCTCCACACTTGTTGACCTTAGAGTGATATAATGCAACTTTTAATCACATCAGTTCAGCTTTCTCTCTAATGCTGGAAATTGCCCATCAAGACCTCTGTTTTCTTGTTGACATTTCTATTATCTCAAGTAAGGAGGTGGGGAGAGGAATTCAACCTGGCACTATAATCCTAGACCTACTCCTGATTTTACTTAAATAGTTGTATTGATTGAATTTTTTCCGTGGTAAGTTAACCATGGATTCTCTCCATCAATTTTGTCATGAGCTCACCTAAAAAAAACTATAAACTTCACCTTCTTTCAAAACGTAAAAAAGGAGTATTCATAACAAACTACTACTGGCAATGCAAAAGTACAGGTCACAACATGGGTCCCCCCGAGCATGGTAATTAGATTATCTTCCCCAAGGCTTGCTGAGAGACGCCAAAGTGAAAAAATTTAGGTGGAGTTACCTTTGGGCTGTTCATAAGCCCGACCTCTACTCTGTTCCTCATTTTTCCCGTTTGTAATCATAGTGGTTGGTGGTGGTTATCGCACAGATCAATTCCCGTTCTAAATTATATATAATTCTAGATTTTAAGTATGTACATTTCATTTGAATTTCTCTCAAAAGACGCTGTATGAATATTGCAGCATAAAAACTTTTACTGTTGCTCACAGTGTCAGTAGCCCTTTTTAAACTACTGTGTAAATATTTCCACTGGTAAAATCCATGGGATTGGAAGGGAGCGGTTTGGGGAGGTCGGTGTTCTCTCTGTCCTAGGAGTCCTATTGGCTGAGAGGAGATGAGTGAGCAGTGCTGGTGATGCCAAACACCAGTACACTTAGTAGGTATAACTAGTCAGGCCATGGTGTAAGGGAAACAGTTGAATGTCTCATCTGTTTGTTGTATTTATGTAGGGTGCTCACTCACTGTGAGGTGTGAGTATTTCTCAGGAAAGAATTAGCTGATTACTAAACTGACTTCCAGACTGCATACCTCATGCTGGGTGCCCAGCCCCTGTCAATGTAGGAAATGATTCAGGGTGCAAAGATCCAGGAGGCCGTACAGTGTCCTAATTCCATAGTGGAAAATTCCCTGCTACCAAATAGGGAGGACTTGGGAGAACAGGAGAAATCCCTGAGGATAAGTGGTTAGAAATCCCTGGCGCACAAACCCTCCTGGTTATTCCTCTCCTAGTGGAGGCAAGCTGCGACCTCCCCTGTGACCTCTGCTTCTTGTCTGGCTACTGAGCCAAAATCACAACCGGAATTTTAAACCTACTGAGGTAAAGGGAAAGGGGCTAGTGAATCCTTTTCCTTCTATGAGTATTATTTTCCCCTCCTCTATTTAGAAATGCATTTAAAAAAAAATAGCTTCTCTTCTTAGCCGATAAAGAGAAAGTACATAAAATCTTGATATTTTAAAGCCCATATGTCCGTTAAGCTGACAGTTAACACATAAGGGAGAATGGAAAAGCCACATCCCTTGGTTCTCAGATAAATTGGTTTTGTAATATTGGAAGTTGTTAGAAAATGAACGTTATAGCAACTCTGAAAGTTATAGAAGGAGAGTCATGAGTCTTTCTCAGATGTTTCATCAAAACAGAATGCTAAAACTCACCACCACCACATGCAAGGTTTCTGTGCTCCCCCAAACATGTAAGGTATCTAAAAGGAATGCCTGGATCCAGCTGGCTCCTGTTAGAGTGTAAACTCCTTGAAGGCAGCTTTGTAATTCTAACTCCTTGAATACTGTGTGACAAAGAGGAGACACTCCATAAATTCTTATTGGGTAAATGAATGACTAAATGCTCATGGAAAGAATCAAATTCCCCAGTTGGTGCCAGGTGATCAGCAAACAAATGATATGCACAGAATCGGATGTGAGGACCTTAGAGCATGAGAGAGGTAAACTCAATATGAATGATCTGGAAATGATACAGAAATTCTATCCAAAAAATACATTAAAAAATAAAAGACAAAAAAACAAAACTCAGAGGCATCTTTTCTTGTAAACCATTTTTAATGCAAAACTTATCTGCATAGATGTACCAACAGGCTAGTGACAATACATCTTCATAAAAATAAAAGTTTGAAAAGCCATTTTTTTCAGTGATTTTTCCATTAGCTCTTTTCCCAGGGTTATCCAACCTGTACCATACATGCTATGTGAATATGTAAGTCTGCATAGTCCTTCTGGATTGTTCTTTCCAATTAGGTAGATGTCTGGAGAGCTGCAAGTAATCTTAATAATGCTCAGATTTGATATAAATCATTTTAATAGAGAAAGACTCTTTGAAGGTAAGTGAAAGGATAATAACTCTTGGCAGTATTGTTGTTCAGGAAATTTCAGTTCTTTCATAGGAAACTGAAAATACTTAGAGGATTAAATAGAATACAATACACAGATGAAAATCCCCATTTGGAAGCTGGCTTTTCTCAAACAGTTCCTCTACGTTGACTGTTCTAACAGTTGTTCCACTTCGCCTTGGGCTCTTAAAGCTGTGGGGTACAGCATTGTTTCAAAGATAGTTAGCCTGATAAATCAAGTGTTGAGATAAAGAGTTATGTGGGATATACCCCCATGTAGTCTTCACAAGTCCTCTGTTGAATACTAACTCCTGGCTGAGTATTTTTCTTCAAGTACTGTAGCTCTTTACTGCTACATAGGACCCTAGATTTCCTGGCCATCTCAGCGGAGAACACTGTATACAAAGACTATGATCCAAAGACTGAACATGTGTGCTGTTTACTGCAAGGCGGTCTCCGCACTGCTGAGCCTTAAATCTATTTGGGCTCATTATTCAATGGAACAGTGCATCATTTGTGATGTCTCAGGATCTCAGAATATGTTCTTTCCTTTGTGCAATATCAGCAGTCATTTGTATCCCACGAGAAAGATAAAACTCAGGAATTACACTTGAAAGAGAATCACGAGTCCGCAGGTGGGAGGATTTAAAGATGACCTGAGATTGTGGTTTGTAAATGTTAATGTACATAAGAAATTCCTGAGAAGCGCATTTAAAAAAAGACCTGGCCTTCATGCCCAAATCGACTTCCCTGATACACGTTGTTAATTACACATATTTTATAGGTATCGTCTATCTATGCTCAGGATTATCTTTTTTCTCCTGAATTTGTTCAGTTCATTTGTTCAGCTTTTGTCTCTGTTGTATATTGATTTCTTCAATTGATTATTCTGGTGGATAGGTTTATACCTGCAAATTAGGGCTTGATTTATCAATACCAGTACTTGAAATAGGTACACATGACCAGACACAAATAGTAAAAATTATGCTAATAGTAAAAAAAAAAAATTACAAGCTCTCTGGCTCTGAGACAGGCAGGTGACTGATGGAGCAATGTGGCCTCTCCTTTAGGGGGGAGGTAGACCTTGCTTTATGGAGTGTCAGGGGAAGTCTTCTTGTCCTTTGTAGTGACAGAAACTTGCCTTGTCCTTGTAGCGCTACTTCCCTTCTCTCAACCCCCATACATCTTTGGAATTACTGCCAGGCAGATCCCCAGCTTAACTCAGAAAGACAGTCTTGGCTTCTGCCTGAGGGAAAGTGCTTCCCTCATCAGCTACCTCGGGGACCCAGACTGCCCTGGGGTCCACTACCTACCCTACTGCTCCTTATCACAGTCTGCCTCTGAAGCTTCCCTATCAGGTTAATGTGAAATTATAATGAGAACTTTTATTTGTTTTTAAAAAACAATCTAAGCTTATGTTGCATTGTGGGTTCTTCATCATTTATGGCACTGCACCTGCCTTGTCTCTTCTGGACATTTCTCATTGTTTGAGCTGGCTGATGTAATCCTCTCCGTTTTCCACTGCTACTTAATTTATTCTTTTTCTTTATTTTTCTTTTCCTATGGGGTTTTGGGAGGGAGGAGAGATAAATACACATGTTCAACAGCCACCTTAAATATAAAACTGCCAACTGACCTTGATATATAGTTGTTCCTTTACTCAAAATAATTTCCAACATGGTAGGAATTCCTACTGTGGTCTGCAATTCAATAATACCACTGATTTTATAGTTTAAATCATATGTTAGCCCCTTCTGGTATAGTAGTCCACCAATAATAATGTACCAATTATTATGTCTGACTCCAATTTCTAGGCTCTCAGGTCAAATCAAGACTAACATGGCCAAGCCAAGATGCTTGTAATTTCAAGTTACTCCATTTTTGTCTATATGTTGTCAGTAGTAGAATTGGGGATAGATGCTATAGGCTTAGAACTTGCCCACTAATAGTCATTGAAATATCTGATGCAGAGAAGTCACATGTTAAAAAGCCATTGATATCATAAAGACTTCAACAGAAGGATGAGATGGGGAGATTATGTTTTGACTTTGACAGTGATGTCAGAAAAGTTTCATTTTGAATCCTCTACAGGCATCATTTGCTTTATAGTCTCTGTTGGCTTCCTTCATTGAGCAGAATAAGATTAGTTTATGTATTAGAAAAGTAAACTTTTGAAGTCTGTCTTTTACTCTCATGCAAGAGAAAAGAAGCAGAGTACGGTAACGGAAAGTTACTATAGAGTATAATAATATAGGTTTATATTGTTATGTAGTAAGTATATTGTTATATTATTATATACTATTATATAGTATGTTTTCATAGTCTAGATTACAATATAATACATAGTAATATGTAAATAGTAAATATGTATAATATAGAATAATATAACAATGTGGAATATAGCAATAGAAATATAATATAAAAATGCCAACTCATAAACGGTATTGGTATTTGAGAGATAATTATAACTGCTAACTAACTTTAACGTGTTTCTAGCCTCAGTCCGTAATACAGTGTGTGTGTGTGTGTGTGTGTGTGTATTTCCCTTTCTTCATTAAGTTGTGAAAAGGAAGCTCCCTTACATGAGTAGTTCTACACAGCAATTTCAGAACAACTATGATTCTATAGAGCTGTAAATTCTTCTACCCTTTCCTGTAACTTACAGTGTTGTAGCTGGAAACATGATGAGAGCAGGAAGTACCACAAAAGCACGGTATGCACATGGTTAAATCATTCCATAGAGCCAGTTGCTTGCCATAAACCAACACATGGAGTTGCCATTCTCTGGCATGCAAATTATTCATTTTCTCTCCTTTGGTTGCACTTATTTCTACGCTGGGAACTCCTCGTCCTTATGTTTCTTAGAACAACATTGATCTTTTTTATAATTTCTTTGATAATAGCACGGAGCTGCCTTTCTCAGCAATTCTCCATTGTTGTCTTGGTGAGATAGAAGTATGGCAGTTAGGCAATGCCAACCTCATACACAGTACCATGAATATTGTTGTCATTCAGGAGACACTCTTTGATCCTTGGCATTCGTGAATCCATGCACTGCCGTAAGAGGCCATACAAAGTGGGTATCACCAAGGAGGTGCTGGCTGACCTCCAAAAAGTGAAAAGGAAATTCAGATTAAAAGGAGATGCAGTCAGTGGGAGCTGGAGAGGAGTTGGATGTTGACATTTGCAGCTGTGCCTGGTGAAGCAAGATGATGAGGATAATTGTACTCTATTCTCATCACCTCTGTTTGACTCATAAATTATTTAGATGGCCCCTAAATTGGTTTTGAGCTTCAGATGGGAACTGTGGCTTTCAGTGGAATGTAACAGGGGCTTTCCAAGATCTTGCAAATGATGACTCCCTCATACACTGAATTAGATAATTATCCATCTTAATTTTAACTAACTACTTTACAAAGATAGGATAGATTTGTGACCTTTGTGGGAAGCAAGCTCTAAATGATTGACACGGTCAAAACAACTCACCACTTCCTATGTCAGTAATTCAAAAACGGCTGCTTTAAAGTCTGTCCTCTGGACTCTCTGCCACCACATGCAAGAGGTAGTTTGAGGTGACTCATGAAATAGTGACTATATCCTTATTGATAAAGACAGGACTTCAGTCTCTCAAGTTCATCGTGATCTCAATCACTGTCATCCCAGCATCTGAGACAGAGTGTGGGATATGACTAACTGAAGACCGTAAGGACTTCAGTCATCCAGGAAACTTGGAAAAAGTAAAAATAGTATCTATGAACCTAAATGGTGAGGAGGTAAAATCTGAAATATTTTCAGCACAGCACACAACCTGGCCATGTAAGAATAAATCTCCTAAATATTATTCTGCCTGAGAAGGTGCCAATGTAATTTTCTGGATTACTTTTGTTGGATGTATGAGTATTTTGGTAATGATTTATTGAATCTTTGGATATTTTAGATACTTTTGGAGGGTTAAGTGGGGAAGGTTTCATCATGCTTTACTGGCAAGTAATTAGACATATTTATAAAACTAAAAAAGTATTATTTATTAACCACAAAGCATGTGTCCTTCCAGCAAACTGATCAGTGGCAGAGGGGAACAGCTCATGTTTTTCAGCAACTAAATTTATTTTTGAAATTCATGCTGTGCTGTTCTGGGGCATAACATATTCTCAATGTATAGGACTTTTTTTTTTTTTTTTTTTTTTTGCTAGAGTATGGTGTGTCCCTCAAACTCCTCCCTTCTCTCAGTGCCAGCATGTTCTTTGTGATGGCTTCTTTTTTGCCACTTGCCATGACACTAAGATGATTTAACATTTAATTTAACTCAATATGAGACATTTGGAGTTTTTCAACCACTGACTCATTTAATAATATGGATAGGATGGATGGAGGCAACTAGAAACTAGGGTCCCAGACATGGATGATGGGTTATTTATTGGTTTCTTTTTGTGGGTTATTTATGATGTTTATTTCTTTGCTGACAAAATTGAAACCAACAAAGTTAGTGATTTACTTCCTGGGCTGTCAGCTGCCACCCTGTCACCTTTGGCAGTGTTCACCCACATGTAGACAAGTCTCTTCAGCTCCCAGGTGGTTTTCCAAGGGGAGGTCCTCAGTTTTGTATCTCTCAGGCAATCTTTAAAAGAAAAAAGAAAGGAAGAAAGAAAGAAAGAAAGGAAGGAAGGAATGAAGGAAGGAAGGAAGGGAGGAAGGGAGAAAGGGAGAAAGAGAGAAAGAGAGAGAGAAAGAGAGAGAGAAAGAAAGAAAGAAAGAAAGAAAGAAAGAAAGAAAGAAAGAAAGAAAAAAAGAAAGAAAGAAAGAAAGAAAGAAAGAAAGAAAGAAAGAAAGAAAGAAAGAAAGAAAGAAAGAAAGAAAGAAAGAAAGAGAGAGAGAGAGAGAGAGAGAGAAAGAAAGAAAAAGAAATTGCAAGAGATATTCCACTTGGGCATATTGGTTCCAAGAAAAAAAAACAGTGTGAGTAAATCTTCATCCCCCTGCCCCCATCCCAGGCTCAAAGGTAAAAATTGTCTACATTTAAATGAAAATGAGTGTGTGCTTTCCTTTCCTTCCTATTCTTAGACAATTAGATAAAATGCCCTGAAGGCCTGACAATCAACAGGACAGTCAGTTTGGAGATGCTACTTGTCCTGTGATCTTGGTATTCGCAAGTCTGAGTAGATCTGCTTCAGAGACCTCAGGACTGTGGGTGGTCAGTTTTCCCTCCTGTTTGAAATCTTATCATTGTCAGCCTGGCCTAGATAAAGTTCATTCCTAACTTCTTGAGGTTGTGGGTGTAGAATCACAAGGGATTGTTTGTGGGGAGGGTTTAAGTAGTCCTTCATTTGTACTGGCTACTCAGAAGCCTGGTCCTACAACCCACGTGTCTATATTAGTTTAGGAAAGAAAGAAATGACAGATAATTCTTCAAATTTTAAAATTTAAATTAAAAATAAAAATAATACTCATTTAAGGTTCAAGAGCTAAAGTTTGATGATGTAGATGTCTACACAAATTACTTTAAGGTGTCTGAGCCTTTAATAAGATGACCTGTATGATTTTCCATTTAATTTTTAAAGCTACATAATGTTAAATGTATAAATGTGAAATATTTTTATGGCCATAGATTTATGTAAAAGTTGTGTGTGAATGTTTATGTATATAAATATTAAGACCAAGTACATTTAAAAAAAAATCAGGAATATTACAAGATATTGAATATTAAAATTTTAAACTAAAGGCTCTTCATGGATGTGTTCTGAAAACTTCATTGGATGTAAGTAAGGCATTTGAAATGGTTTTAGAACTGGGTCCTTCAGTGGATAACAAAAGAATAATGATAAAGCCATTGGGAATCATTTCTGAAGAACAGCTAATGTAATTTAAAGAGCTAGAAATTGGAGGGCAGATCAGATTTGAGATCACAAGACAATAATTTTTTTAAATTTTTGGAATAACAAATAACAGAGTAAAATTACATTTAGAGTTGGCTGGTAAGTGAAACACTATCATATATTAGGGAAAAAAATATTTTTTGTTAGCATTTGTGAGGTAAATTTGACTAACAAAAAGTAAGTGACATTGTTTAGAAATTAAATTCTTTGTCTCTGGGCAACCATACTTTACGATGTTCCCTTAGAAATATGGTCAACTTCTTCCTTGTGAAAGACTCAGTGTCAGCCTTTCCTTATACCCTGCCCAAAATTCTCCCAGAAGACACCCAGGATTTTGTCCTTAACTCCAAATATCAATATTAGAACAAAATACATGGCAGCCTTGCTTAAAAGACTGCAGCCAGCTCTAATGACCTACTGATTTGATAGGAGATCAGAAGCAAAGTTTGTGACAAACATCCATTGCAATTTTTTCCACGCAGTTTCCACGTAAACCCTGATTCTACATCTTCAATATTATTTTGACCCAAAAGAATTTAGAAAGAACTGAGGTGTCTATTTTATTCATGTTAGTGGAGATGTGTGAGTGAATAAACAGAAAAGGAACTAAGGTTTTCTTGGAATAACTACCATGTGCCGGGCATTCCTTTTCTCATATAAACGTTTTACTTGATCCTTACCGTAATTGTCTGCACTTTACAGATCAGGAAACAGGCTCTCAGAGTGGCTTGTCCAAGTTCACATAACAAAATTAATGGCAATACTGAAATTCAAATCTAGGCCCATTCAATTCTGGGCCTACTCAATTATATCCAAGTTGCCCAAAATATATATTTTTTAATTATTTAATTAATTATTTAATTAATTTATTTATTGTTGTCAAAATCTTAAAAGCACAAAAAGTTGTTTTTAGTTTTGTTTTGTTTTGTTTTGTTTTGTTTTTCCAGTTTTGTGCTATCTCCTTGATGTAAGCATTTGTATCTCTGCCATCCCCCTTGAGATGTTCTTGGCCATTTGATTTTAAATGGCGAGATGGGAGATGAGCTGAAAAATGTTTAGAGAGATGTTCAATATCTTTCTAGATGTAACAGGAAAAATGCATGAATCTTGTATATTTGTGGCTATTGTAGATGTTGTCATGTCAGTTCGAAACGCTGGACTCCAGGCTAAAGCAAGCCTTCCTTTTAAATCAAATGCAGGTTGGCTACAATGTTTCTACCCCACATGGAACATGTGAACATGATTCTGCAAAAGTTTACGGTAAAATGAGCAATATAGGTATCCTACTGCTGACAGGAGTTGAAGGAACAAAAATGTAAAATACATTTGAAATATATGCTTTGGATAAGAAAAGGGCAAAAACTGAAGTTTTACAGACGTATGTAGAAATTTGAAAATTGATATAATTGGCATATGTGCTATACAGCTGTCCAAAGAAAGCATAAAGCTAATTCAAAAATAAAACATAATTAAATATACAATAATTCGTGTTTAATTCTTACTTTTCAAGAAACATCATTCCTGAAATAATTTAGACCTGCCAGTGATTTCAAATGCCGTACACATTGCTCCAGTGAAAAACACTTATTTTTGTAAATGTTTTCATTTAGTGAAAAACATTTTATGGGTTTCACAGGTATCTACTACTAAGTGGTTTCTTGTGTTTGACCTTCAGCTTGTCCAAATCTCTGCAATTGTCTTGCCTCCCTGCTCTTCCTTCTGCTGTGTCCCAGGAGGTTCTCTATTTTACTTCTGCTTATCTCAGCTTGTCCTTCCCCCATGCACTCTTCCCTATACTTCCCGTTGTGTTTGTTTTGTTTTGTGTGTGTGTTTTTTTATGGATGCTTAATTCTGTTGCACACAGAACCATAGTCCCTTTCAGTAGCTAACTTTTCACTAATTGTTAAGTTTGCCTTTCTCCTTAGATTTCATCTTTCTGAAGAGCTGGAAACATGTTATTCTTGTCCGTCTGCTATTACTATCTTCACGAGTCTGGGATGAGGGATTATCAATGTACATTATTTACTAACAAATAAGGCCAATGGATATGTTATTAGTTGAAATGATTTGACACGACATAAGTTAAAACTTTCTAATGAATAGAATTCTCCAAAAAAAAAAAAAAAATCTATGTTGAGAAGTAATGAGGGTGTGTGATTAGAGTCTGAGTGACCATTTAGAAAAGACTGAGGGAAATGGGCCTGCAATTGGCAATCAATAGGGTCTTCTAAGCCTGGAGCCTAGGAGTCAGTGATGCTATTACCATGGTCATTCCAAGGAAAGAAGAGAATAAGGGAAAAAGGATAAAATCACTTCCATTTTACTTCTGGTTAAAATGCAACTTCTTCTTCCAAAAGCAATCTCCTAACAAGGCCATGGTCTCAACAGTGCCCTTAGGAATTGCTTATTAGTTATGCATTGCAAAGAATATTTGTGAATGGAAATGTTTTTATTTTATGCTTCTTATTTCAGAGAGTGTAGATTGTTGCCCCAGGTAGTAGAAAGCAAACAAAATTTGCCACCACATCCAAATTCAATTTACGTCAATCTGTTTCTTCCTTTACTGAAAATATGATCCTTTGATATGCCAAGTTTTTCCTTATGAAAATCATTATTAATTTTAGCACTTAGAAAAGATACTGTAGAATTGGCTGGGCTCGCAGGATGAATTAAAGATAAGCGTAGATGCATTGCCTTATCTCTGCATCAAAGCCGAATATGGTCTCTGGGCCTGTCTGCATGCTTCGGATGCTGGCTTCATGTGGACATCTGCCCTGATGGCTTGGCTATGGAGGGGGGCAGAAGAAGAAAATCTTCAGCTCAACCCTACATGAGTACATATACAACCATCTAAAGAAGTGTACATACAATGAGTATAGAAAGCATCCTTTAGCCTTTAACAGCATGAAGTGAGTATGGTTCTACAGGAAAAGGGAGGGTGCAGGGTAATCTCTCCCCAGCCAGGTAAGTTAGGTACCATATTAGGTTTTTACTCTGCAAACCGCCGGTTCCCTGTCAAATGCATCTACAGTCATGTAAAACTCTCTAAAAACCATGGCTAATTCCACTCTAGATACTATTATATATGTAAGTATGTCTGTATATACATATGTATTCATTCCTTTGTTCCATTTGCTAAAATGTTGGCTTGGTTGAGAAAAATGAATGTATTCAGTCTTTATATTTACCTGCCAGTCTGAGGATGCCAAACATGTGTTCCTGACTTATTGTTGGTCCTTTATTACCCAATCAGAGTCTCCCAGTCTCTGGAAAATAGTGAAGTCTTTATCTGTGTTCCTAGAAAATGCATGTTCCCTGGTCACCCTATAGAAAGGAAAACCGCTGTGCAGTCTAAAAGTTCTGACTTGTCATTGAGAGGACCAGGGCATTATCCCTCCACTCTGCAGAAGTTTCTAGTCCTGTGACACCATTCTCTCTCACTTTTCAGAGGACTTAGTTTAGGAGATGCTGTCTCCTTATGTAAACCTATCCGTAGTTAGCAAGAATTACTATAGTTTTAGTAACTTGTAAATGCGATGTTCAGGTTGGCTTCAGAAAAAAAAATAATTAGATTGGTGTCATCACTTCATGTCACCCTGTATGAGAGATTCACAAAGCCTCATCATGCCCATCCCAGGACACAGAAGGTAGCAATGATGCGAGTCTGTCCTCACTGTGGTGCCAGCCCAGACATTTCACCCTCCTGGTCATGATTTTCTTGTCTGCCTCTTGGTCATCGCAAAATGCCTCCCTTGGCACCCAGCCGCAATCTTGTCATCTGACGCTCTTCCTTGAGACAGACTTGTTATAATCATTTAAACAGGGAAAGGTGCATCCAGACACAGAATTCAGGTGTTCTTAAAACTATTTTAGGAGTGATTTTATTGTCCCTTTGCAGCTTCATCCTTTAAAAAAAAAAAGTGGAATGAAAGTCATCCGCTTTGAATTTTTCTTGTTGTTTCTGCAGCCTTCCTTTTGGTTCCAAGTATAGGAGAGCAGAGTTGAAGCAAAAAACAGTCTAAAGCGGGCACAAGTTATTAAAATGTGGTTGTATTTTCTCAAAGGTCAAGGTCGCCATTGTTATGGAACATCATTTCAGATCTTTATCTAACTATTTATGAACTACCATTGGGTCATGTCTATGATATGACATCTGTTGTTGTTTTTCAGATATTGTTGCTAACAGTACTCATAGACACACACACACATACACATATGTACTACATCTATATATGGTCTAGAGTTATAATGTCTAAAACTGTAGCCAGTCACCACATGTGGCTAGTGAACACTTCAAATATGATTAGTCCAACTGAGATAACTATATATCAAATTTCAAAGTTTCAGCATGGAAAAAAGAATGTAAAACATGTCATTAACAGTTTTCATGCTGATCACATGTTGAAATGGTTGTATTTCGGACACACTGAGTTAAATATAATATTTTATTAAAATTGATTTTAATGTTTATTATTTTTATTATTTTTTTATTGCGGAATGCTGGGAAACAGTGTGCTTCTCCACGGCCCATCAGCTCTAAGTCATTGTACTTCAGTCTAGTTGTGGAGGGCACAGCTCACTGGCCCATGCGCGAATTGAACTGGCAACACTTGTTCAGAGCTCACGCTCTAACCAACTGAGCCATCCAGCCACCTAAATTGATTTTACTTTTGATGACTGCTAAAGCATGTAAATTTACATATGTGGTTCACATTATGTTTCTACCGAACAAAGCTGTTCGAGACAGCTTATCACATGGCCAGGCAACAAATAAAGCATCTTGGAAACATCTATCTCGTTCCAAAGGTGGCAGAGCACTCTCCCATCTACAAAACAGTGAGCATCCAGATGCCTCAAGGACCCATAGATCCAGGCTGTGCATGCACGTTTCCCATTGGTAGTTCTCATGGCATGTCCTCTGTGCTCACTGCTGGTCAGCTCTAAATGAAAACCATTTTCCAATCTCCACAATTCATGGCTAGAGCGAGCATCATTTTGGTTTACTTCCTGCACAGGAAAATGTCATTTAAAGGAAGGTATTGGGAGATGAAATCGCTTGTGTCTTGTGATGACTGCCAAGATTTATTTGAAAGTTTTAAACAGCCACATAAATCACAATCTTTTATTGTTCTAAGGGAAACATACTATTCTTATTTGAAATATGTTGTAGGATGTAAAATTCTGTTAAGAGATAGACTGGTAAGCACCAAAAGAAAGACTCCATGAATGTAATTTTGTTAACTTTCCTTCTGTCCGTGGTAGAGTAGGCAGAATAAATTAGGTAGAAAAGAACCAACCAAATAGTCCTTCTCAAACCAGAAACCTTTGAATGCCCTTTCCCCTTTTGCGTGACACTCTGCTTTGCAACAAAAGTCACTTTGTTACTAGAATAATGTATATCCTACATAGACCGACTCATATTTTCACTGTTGTGGTTCCTCCACAAGCACCGTTTTCCTTGCCTGGAACACTGATAGCCTCTTCTCTTTTCCACCATGCCCCCTTCAGTATATTCTGGCCCAGCAGCTAAAGTGATTTTTCCAAAATTCGAAATCACGTCATGTCTTTTTCCAAATTAAAAACCTCCAGCACTTTGTCATGACACTTAAAATGAAAGCCAAGCCATTTCTTAGGCTGAGGAGGCTGTGCATGCTTTGGCCCTTGCTTATCTCTCTTATCATTTCTCCTTCAGGCACAAGCCACACTAGCTAACACACTTTTTATTCCCAAAATAGACCAAGCTAATTCCTGCCTGTAGGACTTGGCACTTGCTATTTCCTCTGCCCGCCCTCTTACCCCAGTTCTTTACATGGCTCACACCTTGTCATTCAGGTCTCAACTCAAATGTCACCTCCCAAGAGAGGCCTGCCATGGCCACCCATCTGTAGCAGTCATTAAGTCACCTTCTGGCTTATCACTGTGTTCCTGTGTGCAAATCACTATACGATTTGATCTTGTTGGCTTATTTATTTTCTTGTTTACTATCTATTCCCCACCATCCTCACAAACACTCTAGCCCACTTGAAGAAAAATCCCAGGTACTGTATCTGTTTTATTCTCTAACATCTTATGAACAAGTAGTACAGTGCCTGGGTATATAATATACCTCC
The DNA here is from genome assembly GCF_964194185.1 of Rhinolophus hipposideros. Taxonomy (NCBI): domain Eukaryota; kingdom Metazoa; phylum Chordata; class Mammalia; order Chiroptera; family Rhinolophidae; genus Rhinolophus; species Rhinolophus hipposideros. The sequence goes on from NC_138068.1 coordinate 28,067,419, forward strand.
AGTGATTATTTGTGAAATGTATGAAAATATAAATTGAAATTACACAGAGTTTTGACTTGTTTCCTTATCCACAAGTTTCTTTTAGTTTGAAGATGTTGTGTTTCAACATCTTTTATTTCTTCGTCACAAGCTGATGACGTTTTCTTAGAAGAGACCACTTGCCAAAAAAATAACAATGTGTAGATATTGTTCACTGTCAATTATCCAACTTGAGAAATTAATGATTCACTGGTTAGAGGAAGACAAAGACTCTGGCTCTCTCTTGACTTTCATGGTCCATTTGACATACTGAGAATCTATTTCTCTGCACTGTCCCTGGTCTTGTCTGCCTGAGATTTACGGTCTCTACAAATGTGGGTCAAGACCAGTCAGTGATCATGCTCTAATATTTTTCTTGACTTTGAAGGATTGCTGGAGTGCAACCTGAATCTTGGCTTATTCCACAGGCACAACTGGCAGCCCTGCTTCTGGTTGCCATTTAAATGGCAGATAGTCAAATACTTACTAAGCTCAGGGCACCCACGTGAGTAAGCAATGAATTCAGCTTTATGCTCTCTTCTACTACCATGCATGGTTTGTAGTAAGGTCTGAGTTCTCTTCTTGCCCACTCCCCATAAAGGAAACAAATTGAAATTAAGAAGACAGGTAAGTCTTTGATTATAGGAATGCTTCCTTTGATATGAACACCTTGAATGAAAGTGAATATATTAAACTACTTTTATTAGTCTGCCCAATGGATAAAATGCATTTCAGTCATTTAAGGCATTTCTTCAGTATACTGTACTGTAAAGAATTTCTTTAGCGAGATTTTTTTTTCAGAGCAGAGAATTCTTCACTTTGAATCGCCAACCATTTTTATATTCTATGAGTTTAAATTTAGCATCAGTCTTTATGGCACCTGGGAACAGAGAACAGGAACTAAATAGGTTGACACAGTTGTACAAATCAACCAACTCTATTTGCATAGTCTTATTTGAACTTAGTGATATATATATATATATATATATATATATATATATATATATATATATATATAATGTAGTACTTTAATTCTAATTTTACTTTTGAATTGCTGTTTTACTATTTGTGAAAGCATCTATGTTCTATTTCTGCAGAATCATTCTCTCCCCAAATTAGTAAACCTTCTTTTTGAACATGTCCTGCCTATAACGTGTAGTGAATTTACAAACCAGACTTGATTTACATAGAGTGGCTGCTCATAAAATCTATAAAGAAATCTTGCAAATATAAATGAGGTTAGCATTTGAGATTCCTGAAAAGATAGGAAGAGAAAAAGCATACCATTTTATTCCAATTCCTAGATGGAGGCAGTGAATCAGATTCCTAAGAAGAGAAGCAAGATTTTTAAACTTCAGAATGTAGCCTAATTTTAGCAACATCGTTCTTAAAATGTAGGGAATGTAAAAAAGTATCTTGTTTTAGGCAACCTGTTGATTAAGCACAAAGAAAACTTCTTGCTTATTTATAGACTTCTTGAAATGGTCTGTACAGCTGAAGAATTCAACTACCTCTCAATTAAAAGAAAAAAAGTCCATAAAAATAAAGATTTGGCTGAAGGAAAAGAGATGTCCTCGCAAACATATCTATCTTTTTAAATGTCTTCTAAAGTGTTTTTGTTTTGTTTTGTTTTGTTTTTAATGAGCACCAACAGTGGAGCTGGACTCCAGGCGGTGAATAGATTCACAGAACAAAAGTAAAAGAAAAGCAAACCAACAAATAAGAAAAAAAAATCTGTATATGATATATGTATATTTATAATTATTTTGTATGTTGGTTTAATAATGAAGAACGAAACTGAAGCATTCTTTGAAAGGTTATATTTGGCTTCAATTCCATCTTGTACTTCTGGAAGTCTACTCTATGTCCTGGTGAAGAATGTTTCAGCAATCTCAGGCTGAAATGAAGCAGATTCACTCATTCCCCCCAAACCCTGAAAAATGTGCATTTGGAAAAAAAAAATAGTGACAGGGACTGACACCCAAAGATATTCCCCAGGAATTCTACCCAGTTGGTGGCACAATATGTGGTCTGACCCAGCTGGGCACCAGCCTGGCCTTGACCGCCTTCCTTTCTGGCTGGTCTCCTCCCCAAGGTAGGGCTTACCCTCACATAAAATTGCCAGCCAGGGCCCACGTGGGTATAGAACTAATTTAGCCTCCTGTACACTTGATGAATGAAGCATTTCCTCTTGGGACTAAATTATAGGGCTTTGACGGAGTTGCTCTTTCGTGATCTGTTATTTGGAGGTAATTTTCCACATGGCCATGAGCTAGAATAGGATTCACCATGAACAGCTGCCCCACACTGGCCAGCACATCCCACCATGCTCATCTTCTCCTCCGACCTCCCCGCCGCTACCCTTGCTTCTCAGAGAGGAGGCCCAGCCAATAGAGCTGGACTTACATTAGATCTTTACTTTCCTTCTCAATTAAATCACATGAATGGCATCTGCCCACCTTTTTCTGCAACTGGGTTTCTAGAAATGTAACATCTTGTCCCAACATGCTTAAAAACAGATGAGCAGGCCTTCCCTCTATCCCCCAATGTGCATGATTACAACCTCGGTCAAATTCCACCTACCTTCCCACCCCTGTTGGCTGGAAGATAAGCTTCTGATCTTCCCTTGGCTTTTTGAACTGTTGGAAGCTTTGTAAACACAAGCTGCAAGTTAGTGAGATTCTGTTTGACCCAGGGCCTGCTGAGTGCAAAGAGATTACATTTGAAAACTCCCTTGTCTAATTAAGCAATGGTGACCTATTACAGGGTGGTTGCTGATGAGGTCAAGTAGCAAGAGGTTCCAGGATGACCTGTTGCAGCTGGTCATCTGCTGATAAATACGAACAGCTAGTTTTTAGTGAGCCAACTTCCCTACAGAGTTTTCATTTCATAAAACACTTGACTGTGCTTTTTCCTCTGAATTTCTCATGTGCATTTCAGCACTTCAGAGAAATGTTCAACAGCAAGAGTGGCGAGCACTTGTTCTAAGATGGCAGCCTTTCTCTTCTTGGTCTTTGCACAGTGGTGCCCCATCCGTGATTCACAGGCTGATGTGCTCTCTTTGGACTGCTGACTTCTTCCAAATCCTGGAAGTCAGATGAGGGCCACTTTGAATAGTGACATTTGTGTGGAGTGTGGTGGTGATAACAAGAGAGGAAATAGATCACAAGAGCTGGACCATTCTATGTAGAGTGCTCATCACCATTTATTGAGCATCCACTATAGAGCACAATTTGTCGAGTATCTTCTCATGTATACCTTCAGTCCTCACCATGACTCTCAGAATAAGTGTCATTATTCCCGTTTCACGGCTAAGATTCCTGAGACATAAAGAGGTCAGCAACTTGCACAAGGGCGTGCAGCCACTAAGTGGAAGGTGTAGCATATGACCTTACGTGACTAAGCTGTAAGGCTTGCCCATTCAGGGAACTGCACGACTTCCCTGTGAAAATGGAAGTGTTGGGAGGAATGCAGATTCTCCTCTTGAGGAAGCGATAAAAATGAAGATAAGAACGTTGCAACCATAAACCATTGAAAAGTTATCAAAGAAGCCCTCCCGTTCACTATCAAGTCTCTAGATAGGTTTATCTCTAAATCTCTGGTAGTGGGTATCTATTGTTTCTGCCACCAGGGTCTATTTCCTGGATCTCTGAAAAACAGATTTGAAATTCCTCTGGAATACCATCTGCCCCCCTAAATTCAGCTCATGTGTTTTGGCAGAGTCCGAGTCCCTCAGATGCCCTGGTGGCTTTGATGACATTTTGACCAATCAGAATCAATTAAGTAAAATATGCATTTTTATGGAAAGTTGTGGAACAGACCCAGCTATCCTTCTGTTGTGTCCTGGAGTCAGGAAGGACAGGTTGGGGCTACTCCTGCCATCCTGCCAGTAGATGTAGCCTGGATGTACCTGAGAGACAGAAAGAAACTGGATCTTGGTGATCGTGTTGGAATCATGACCAAACTGTGTGTGATCTGGCCCTTTGCTTCACTTTAGGAATTTGAAAATGTCTTAAAGAGTTTAAGGGGTTAAGTATTAATATCTTGCCAGATCCATGCATGTACCCATCTGGTAATGGGGCAAGAGTGTAACAATAATTTTTCTGTCTCCAAAGCCACCCCTTTTCCGTGGAATCCCACTGCTTTCCGAGTTAGAAAGAGGCCTTTGGAAAAGAGAGGCTGCACATTTTCAGCAGTGTGGCTGTGTGTGTGTGTGTGGCTGTGTGTGTGTGAGCAAATGGGGATGGAGTGTTACAATTCTAAAATCACATCTCTTGCAAAATCTTTCAATATGTCCCTCAGTTCATTTATTAGCCTTCTCATAGGTTGACCATATCTAAATCTGAAGCTATTTCTGTTAATCATCCCCAAGAAATAAATGCACGCTCTCAAATGTAAACATTTTCTGATGCCTTGCAACTGCAGTTTTAGACAATTCTGCACCATATCGTACCTACAGTTCTCTGGCTATATTTTCAACTAATACTCTGTCTTCACCCTCATATGTAAAACAATTTTTTATATCTCTTAAAAACCATAGCAGGGCCATAATTCTCATGAATTTATTGGGATTGTGAAAAATGCCTTGTCCCCCTAGTTTTCATTAGAGGGCCTCGTTTCTAGCGTCACAGACATTTATTTTTGCTCTTCTTGAAATTCTTGCCAGCTTCTCTGTCATCCACTCTCAATTATGGGATCAAAAACTAGATATAGGACTAACATAAAAGCCACATCAATTCTGGGTATAAAAGGAAGAACACAACCCTTTCATGATACAATCCTTTTCAGTGTAAGGGGGAAATGTGCTAAAATTACTAAGTTTCCTTAGAGAACGCTTGCTGGTCAACCAAAAAACCTGATGTCTGTCTTCTCTACTGGGATATTTGATAGAATCATACACATTTCAAACACAGTAATAATCTGTTTTATTTGTACAAGGTTTCAGAGTTTACAGAGTACTTTTATATAATTATCTCATTTATTCCTCTTTTCAACCCTGTAAAAGTTGATATTATTATCCACATTTTAGAGATTAGTATTAGAAGGTTTAGGGATTAATGGATTTGCCCAGATATATCCCTCTAATGGTGGGACTATATTTTACATTCAAGTGTTCTGATCTAAGTTCAGACATTTTTATGGTTCCAAACAGTTTGTCGTTAACCTGGAAATCTTCTTGGAATCGAGACGAGAAGTCTGAAGTTAGAATGCCACCATATTGCTTCTTTTCTCTAGGTTACAGTGAACCTATTCTCTAAACATCTGAGAATGGCTTCTAATATTTTCTGTTCATAGTTATCCATTTGGGGAACCACAGGAATTTTGATTTTCTTGGCGATTTGTCCTCCATTGAGCCCAAATGTTTGAAGGACATTATTTTTATATGCCAATGATTGCAGTATTTGCATGTGCAAATCAAGTAATTACTTAACTACCCAAATTGTGCATGCAACTAAGGTAATTATGAACTTAGAAAATTGCTATAAGAATCTGACCCTGGAAAAATTATGATAGCAGAAAATGAGTGCTGGAGTGGAAATTTCTTACAAGGCTGATTTTGTTGTCATTGTTGTTTAGTGGAAATCTAAGCTAAGATGATTAAGTTGCTTTCTTTGTCTCAGCTTTGACATCTGAAGAATGAAATAATGTTTTCACTACCTACTTCCATTAAGTAATTTCCATGTGAAGGAAATTGGGACAGTGCATAAAAATGATTTTAAAAAATGACAATTAATTTAAAAAGAGGATATTATTTTTAAGTGGACTCATTAACCCCCACTTTTGAAATCAGTAGCGATTAGTATTTTTATACGAATCATCGGTTCATCTACCTAAATATTTATCATACTGTGCTTAAATAAAATGTAAAAAAAAAAAAAATGGTGGAAAAAATAAAATAAAACTGTTGTTTTCTATCTCTAGAGCACATAACAATTTCTCATGTGGCTCTTCTAACAATTATATATGACACATAGAGAAAGGAATATTGCATATATATTACATGGTTACATGTTAGGAAAGTGAAGCTCACTAACTTTAAAAGGCGTGTGCCGGTTGAGTGAACTTTTAAGAGGCAGAGTGAGAGTTTAGCACCATGGTGTCTAACTCCAATTATCCTTTAAAATAATTTGGACTTCACTGTCAGAGAGACTATATTGCCTTTACATCGATAGTTGTAGACATGCATAGGTCGAGCTAGTAAATGAGTTTAGAAAAGTACCTGCTTCTCAGTAATTTGGTGAATGTGATGACTTGGTTTGGATTGCCTTGCTGATTCCTACTGCATTATATGCATGAAAAGGACTTGCTAAGAATACTAACAATGTGCCTAAGAAGGTGGAGGCTCTTACAATTTATATAAGAGGACAAATAAATCCACGGGTTGTGGTTGCACTTTGTTTGTTGAAACAAATGCTGAGGGATAGAGACTAGATCCAACTCTGTGAGCAGTCAGCTTGGGTTCCTGTCCCACTGAGAAGAAACTCATTTTACTCTCTAAAATTTTCTGATAATTCACATCGCCTTTCCTCCCAACTGTTCATTACAGTGAGGTCATTATTGTGATTGTCAGGGTATATCAAATAAAAGCATGCATATACATTGATATAGTTCTCCAAATAATACTCAGGTTCCCAAGCCTTTGAGCTACTATGTGGTTTCTAAAGAGCATAAAAAGATGGAAGGAGTTTGAAGTCTCCAGATCCAAATGATGTTCTGATGCTGATTCTGAGAACAGGTATCAGGCATGGGGCATCAGTCACTGAAACTGACTCTGTGTTCTGTTCTCTAACCACGGGATGCTGCTCTCTCACTCTGTCAGCACAGATGTCTCCAGACGGAAAAGGACCAGAGATACCTTGGGCAGTAAATGAGAGTGTTTCAAAGAATTTGGGCCACTAAGTGGTCTATACCCAATGACTTGGCAGGATGTAGAATCATCACCCCTTTTTAGAGTGACAATGTCTCAAATTCTGTTTATTCTGGGAAAATCGACAGTCATCAGCATGACTCATCTTTTCCAGCTTTAGGAAAGGACACAAACATTATTTACCCTATCCTACTCTATCTTGTACCTCATTTGTAAAAGATCAAACAAGTTTCTATGAATAGCTACCATTTTTAAGCCTTTATCAGGTACCCCATCTCTTACTAAGAATGAGCTCCGCCTTATCTATAGTTTAGCCTCCCACAATAGTCCTATGAGTTAGGCATTATTTTTAACTTTACCAATAAGGAAATGGAGGCTAAAAGAGCTTAAGTAACTTGCCTAAACTCACACTGATTAGCTTTTATTTGTAAGTACTCCTTTGGGTGACCTCTGTACCCTGAAAATCCATCATTGATGACTTCAAGACAGACACGCTAAAGACAAACATTCATATATTAAAACAGATTTATTTCCATCTCTGTATATGTCCTCTCGTTGAAAATTTTTCCTAGAATAATGTAACATTGATAATTAATGATAATTAATATAATTTTCTCAGCACTCATGAGCTATCATTTTTGAATACACAGTTGTGATAGTAGAAAATATTTTAATGGTAGGTAAATTTCAACTCTTTAGGAGGTAAAATTTACTTTTCACTGTATAAATAAGGCTTCTGGGATGGAATGGAGAACTTGGTGTAGAAGATTCTCTTGAATACCCAGTGTCCCTACCAATTAGTTCTAAGTAGGATAAGAACAATATACTTACAGAATGAATTTTATCTTAATTGAACAGACACCACGTCTGACCTCTTGCTCTCGTATTTAGAGATTCTAATTAGCTAAGATCAGTGTAACGGACACTTATAGGCACCTATCAAGAGATAGTGAAGTTCTGGGGCCTGGGGATATAAAGATGACATAATCTCTCAGGAGAGACTTAAACACAGAGGGCAGGTAGAATTTGAGATCCAGTGTTGAGAAAAGTCTCCCAGGCACGGTTCTTCAGCTGGGGCCAGATAAAGGAAGTTCAGTCTAGATCTGTTCTATATAAATACCTTAATTTCTCGAATTTTGTTTTTCTCCATTTAATGTGTGCCTAAGAACTAGTTGATGAAAAGTAACGCTGTTATTTATTTATTTATTTATTTTTTAGTTTCAGGTGTACAAAACAATATAATAGTTAGACATTTACACTCCTCACAAAGTGATAACCCCTCTCCCCCATCTGTTACCCCTCTGACATCGTATTAGTATACAGCTGTTACAATTCTATTGACTCTATTCCCTATGCTGTACTCTGCATCCCATGAGTAAAGGGTTTTCACCAGCTCCTTCAGGGATCAGTGGTGAGGGAAAGGTCACTGTGCACCAGTGTCTTGTTGTGGCAGCCCGAAGGTCTTGACTAGCTCTGAAATAGTCTTGGAAAGCTCGTGATTTATCACAATTAATCATCTAGAGCTATGCTGTCCAATATGGGGACCACTAGCTACACATGGCTACTGAATACTTGGGAGGTGGCTAACATGTTGCAGTGTGCTTTGGATATAAAATACGTACTGGATTATAAAGGTTTACTATGAAAAAAATAATGTATAATATCTCTAACAATTTTATGTTGATTATATAGTTAAATCATAATATGTCGGATGCATTGGTTTAAGTAAAAAATACTATTAAAATTAATTCATCTGTTTCTTGTTACTTTTTTAATGTGACCATTAGAACATTTAATTATGTGTATGGCTCACATTATACGTATTTCTAATGGATAATGCTGACATGGAGCTTTCCTACGCTCACTGATAGAGGTCTTTTTAAATATTTTGCTTGGAGGAGATAATTTATATTTTATGTTAAATGGCCTCCCAAATAGCAGAAGAACATTTTGAATCAATGCTATTTTACTCTTCTTCTTGCCTCATTGCCTTCCAGAGTTTTATAGAATATTTTTTAAATGATCTATTAAATGCCAAGAAATTGCAGCTTTCACAAAAGAAGAATATCTGGGGAAAACAGTGAAAGGAAACCTTAGAATTTAGAAAGTTGGCAAAGGACAAAATTAGACATTTTTTTTTTAAATCCTTCTTTAGCTACAATTTTGTAAATTGTTCAAAACTAAATTTTACTTATAAAAATAATAGGACATGTGATTTTCCTGATGTTACCATCTTTTTAATACTATTGGTTTCAAAGTATATTTAACATAAATAGTTATGATTAGAAGTTTAGTAGTCAATAACGATTTCTGTCAGAGGACTCATGTTAGAGCCCTATGCGTTCTGCAATGTGCCATTCACTCTGTTTCCTTAAGCATTAAAAAGAGGGAATGGAATAAAAAAATCTTTGTTTGATTTGATTTAGACTGCCTATGTTTGTACATGCACTATAAACCACGCTTATAAAAAATTGTAAATATAATAACTGGAATGAAATTTCTAGTCTTCATGCTGTTACCCTTCACCAAAGTTATCTGACTTAATATTTTCCTTTTTCTCCGATTTTGATCTGTAGCAGAGGAAAAATTGCATAATTTATAGATTAGTGTTTCAAAGAGTAATTTTATTTCTGCACTTATCTGATAGCGAATGTTTTCCTTCATAAGAGAGAGGAAATAGACTATTTATTTCCCCCAAATATTTTCAAAACTTTTTATTTTTTTAACTATTTTAATAATTGTTTACTTTTCAATTACAATTGACACACACTATTATATTAGTTTCAGGTGTACAACATAGTGATTAGACATTTATATAATTTACGAAGTGATCCTCCTGATAAATCTAGTACCCATCTGACGCCATGCATAGCTATTACAATATTATTGACTGTATTCCCTATGTTATACTTTACATCCCCCATGACTATTTTGTAACTACCAATTTGTACCTCTTAATTCCTTCCTTCGTCTCACCCATATTTTCATCCCCTCCCATCTGGCAGTCACCAAAATGTTCTCTGTATCTGAGTTTGTTTCTGTCTTGTTAGTTTATTTTGTTTTTTAAATTCCACATATAAGTGAAATCATATGGTATTTGTCTTTCTCTGTATGACTTATTTTACTTAGCATAATATCTTCTAGGTCCATCCATTTTGCTGCAGATGGCAAGATTCCATTCTTTTTTATGGCTGAGTAATATTCCATTGTATATATGTACCACCTCTTCTCTATCCATTCAATTATTGATAGACACTTAGGTTGCTTCCCTATCTTGGCTATTTTAAATAATGCTGCAATGAACAAATATCTTTTTGAATTAGTGTTTTGGTATACAATATTTGAAAGAGTAATTTTATTTCTGCACTTATAATCTAACATTGAATGTTTTCCTTCATAAGAATATGGGAAATAGATGATTTATCCCCAAAATATTTTCAAAACTTTTAAAAATAGGACTTGAAATTGGTTGAGAAAGAGAAAAAACAGATTGTTGAAGTGATTAATAAAGTGTATGTGTGTATATTGTGTGTGTGTGTGTGTATATACACATATACATATATATATATGTGTATATATATATATATATATATATATATATATATGTATGTATGTATATATACCATGTTTCCCTCAAAATAAGACTGAGTCTTATATTAATTTTTGCTTCAAAAGACGCATTAGGGAGTATTTTCAGGGGCTGTTATATTTTTTCATCTACAACAATCTACATTTATTCAAATACAGTCATGTCATCTTTTGGAACATTGTTATAACGTACTAACTGTGTCCATCTGGCTAACGCTCTTAACTGGGACTTATTTTCAGGGTAGGTCTTATTTTCAGGGAACCACGGTATGTATATTTAAAAATCTGTTATGTAGGAAGCTTTTTATTGTTTTTGTTACCAATCTAAATCTGTCACATAAAAAGCACAACAAAATCAAAGGTTTACAGCTTAAAATTGATATAGGAATCACATAATAGAAAATAAGTCAAATGCTAGAACTATATTTTAAGTGCATTTCATATCGTTCATTATTAGTATTTTTGTTAGTAATAATAATAATAACTTTATAAGATTATATTAATTAGCACCTTTCCATCTACCCACTGTGAATGCTTAGTACTTCATGATCTCATAGTTCTATAATAACTATTATATTAGAAACGCTAGTAATTCAGGTCTATAAAGCCAATGAAAGGCTCTTATAGATGTAATTTGGTTTCTTAAACTTGCCACTTTTTAAATGTAGACATTAAACCTATGACTCAGGTGTCTACAATATTATGCTTTTGTCATTCCTTATATATTATATGTATACAGGGGAAAAAGCATATTACAATAATAGTTCCCTGGTAAAATGGTATTTCTTTGTATTCATAAATATGCACCAAAGTATTTTTTGAACAAAATTTGTAAACAGTGTGACACATGTTGATAGGTTATAATCATAATAATTCAATTGTTTAAAAAAATTAAGATGATGCCTCCAGTGCTTCTAAAGGGGTTTTTTCTCTTTGAATGTTGGTGAATGCCGGAAGGAGCATTGTTTACTACCATATTGTTCCAACTGTCTGCTTCTAACTTGCTAAAATGAATAGCAGGACTTGCAACAGAGTAAACAGAGGGATTGGGCTGGGAGGTTGTTGCAAATTTCAGCAACATTTGAACTGTGACTGTTGCAAATAATTTCAACCACTGACTAGGAAATACTTCATTCTGCTCTCCAAGAGTGTACGCACGCCCTCCTCAGCTCCAGTCACCTGACTGGTATGTGTTCTGAAGTTCTAACCTGAACACCTGTGCCAAAGCTCTGAGTTATCTCTAGAATTCAGATGCGTGGCATTCTAGTTTAGCCTGAACTGCAATAGATTTGACAATTTAGAACCCTTTGGACAATAACCAAAAAAATTAACAATCAAAAAGGTGATACTACAAGCAGAACAAAGACTGAGTGTTAAACTGAGTTTGCTGCTGGCCAAAGTAGGCAAAATTTATCCAACATACAGGTTCTGCGGGATGAACCTTCAGAGTGTCAGAGATTAGGTAAAAAGAATTGTGGATTGGCTTGTAAATGGGTATGTGCCCAGGAAAACAGCCCCTGAGAATACTGTCTGCCCAAGCAAGGCAAAGGTGTGAGTTACAAAGGCTTATGGTTTCACAAGGGATAGAGACTGATTGGTTCAAACATGTCTTTGACTTGTCAGTTCTGGATTGGGAGCATGTAGGGTAGGTTAGCACTGGTCAATTGCTGAACCCCAGACCGACTTGTGGTTTTCAAGAGCTGTGTTAATCCACAAAGGCCATTAAGGTTAAGTTAAGATAGTTCAGGTGAATCACAGACCACAAGGAGTCTTAGCCATCCAGGCCACTTTTCTGCTGATTCTCATTCATTTTCTAGAAGGGGTTATTCTGGCTTCTTCTTCTGGAAGCAGGGACATTTACTGACTTTCAATCTCTCATTCTCACCAGGCGCAGAGTCAAAAGCAGGCCCATGGGAAGGTGCTCAAAAGCACAGGAAAGGTTTCCTGTTCTCACAGTTGAAGTAAGAGCTTCTTGTGGACTTGCTGAGAAATAGCCATGAGAAGTGAGAAATGTTAGGAAAGCTAGCTGAGCTAAAACCAGTGGCAAGAAAAATGGAATGTGATCAATTCTTCTTCAAAACTATGATTATCATAAGCACTGGTACTGGGGCCCTGTATGTGGATGAGTGGGTCCACTGTTTCAGTTCTCCCTTTGGTTCTTAAATTCTCTGATTTAGTTGTCTCTATGAAGTAATGAGACAATAAGCACTTCTATAATTTAGTTATTGTGGTGTGGAAACAGTCTGAATAGTCATTCTAATCTTGCATTTATCCCCCCTCCCCCACCCCCAATGCCCTGATCAAAGCCCAGGGAAATGCATCAGTACTTACATGGGACATTCTTAAGTCTTTTATTTTGTTTTGGTCTTTGCTGTTTGCTTATTTAAAGATCTATTCATTTATTTAAACATTCATGCAATGGACAATGTGCTAATTAATGTCTTGCATAAAACATAGTTCTCTTTATTGGAAGGTGAGAAAGAAGTATGAAGTCTAGTCTCTGCTCTTAAGGAGTTTACAATCTACTAAGTGGGAACGTAACACAGGGCATAATATGGTACTTAAGATCATTTTTGAGACTGGAAGTGAGTTGCTGTCATGTGGGGTATTATGCAGGGTCTCAGCTCCCCACATAAGAATACAGGATGGTGAGGCCAAAAAGGAACACCCACGGAGCCATAGATAGGGGAGTCATACCACTATAGACTCGCTGGTGGATGAGTTGGGGACATAGGAAGCAAACATCTACCAGCACCCCAACAAGGGGTCTCCCTGCACTAGTCTCACTTGCTAGCTCAGTCACCATCTTCTTGCAAGCCCCATTTTGCTGCTAGCGTAGCCACAGCAGTTATATTAGTGGCCAATGGCTCACTGGTTACAGCTGACGGCCAACTAGCCACAGCTGATGGCCATGCAATCACAGTTGATGGCCATTTACTACCTGAGCCAGCACCTTTCCATGTGAGGCCGAGAGCGTGGAAACTGCTCTCCTGGCTCTGTCCCCACAGTTGCTCTGTCTTGCTGGTTAGGCAGATGCCCCTATCAGCGCTGTGAAGGATGGATTAGAGAGCAATGAGCCTGACTGGAAAGTCATCATAATAATCTAGGGAAGAAGACAGTGAAAGCCTAGATGATGGTGTCTGATGAGGACCGTGGAAGGAGGGGCAATCACGTGAGGCATCTTGCAAGGAGGACAGAAATTGATCATCAAATTGGGAGAAGAGAAATCAAGGCAGAGTGGCTGTTTTTTAGTAGGGGCCTCTGAGAGGACTTGAAAAATGATTCTTTTGGTTGGCAATCACAGAAAATACCATTCAGCACAGTTTAAAGGAAAAAAAAAATGTATTGGGGTGGGTGTGGCAGGAAAGTGTGTTGGTTCATAAGTGAAAAGTCCAGCCTGTGGCTGAGATGTAGGCATCCAAAACATGCCACCATTTCCTGACCTCTCTTTATCTCTTGGCTTTAGATCCTCCGTGTTGGATTTATTCTTAGACTCTAGGAGATGGCCAAAAGGCTGACAGCAACTCCAGCCCAGTATCTTCCCAATGAAGTTCAGCAGAAAAGAGCGAGCTACTCTCCCCTTCCCCGAAAAGTTCAGTTAGACACCTGCTCACCTCTAAACTCATCACTGTTCCCATAGACGTGCATTCTCTGATTGAACCCTGTGAATGAGAGTGGTGGAGAAGGGCTCCTGAGGCACAAGTCGAGATCTTGTTTCCAAGAGAATCGAAAAGGGACTTTACTGCAACTTCTAAATTTTGCAAAGTGTATATGTTACTGTTATAAGGAGAAAATTAATATTATAAAAGTTTATTCTTTCTATAGTTCTGAACTCCCAATTTTTTCTTTCTATAGTTCTGAACTCCAGCTATCTATCTTTGGACTTAAATTCACCCTTCTCTTAGTGTACCTCATTTACATAGACTTTTACTCAGGTTCCAAAGAATTTCCCTTATAGATACATCCAAAAGAAAGAACACGGTCTAAAGCAAGCCATATCAGTCATCTTCATAACCTAATAGGTTTCTACCCTGAAGTTTTCTGTCAGCTGTCTTTCATTGGTCAAGTATTGTGCTCACATTTCATTCTAAGACCCAAATCCTTGTAGATTGCTGAGGGCTCACAACCGAAAGTCTATTGAGACAAGAGGATTTTCCCCACAGGATTAAAATGGGGGAAAAATCAATCTGAATAATTGCCTTGGAGTGATCTGTCATTTACTCTCCCCTCTTCCCTTCCCCCACTAACAATTTACTAACATCTAGATCTTTTGAGACTATAACCACTTCTCTAGTTTTCTAACCAGCTCCACCTGCTGGTGCTAACCCGTGTTTGTGATTTGTACTCTTGCCTCCGATAATGTAGGAGTTTTCCTCAAAATATGACCTTTTCATATTTTCTTATTTCTGCATCACTGCGTTCCTGACATGAAAAGGGGGTGGGGGAGAGTAGATCAGTTTTAGAATATTTTCTTTGGGTTTTAAACTGTGTTGCATTTGAGTCACATCTAATTGCTTTCAGGTAAATGGATGAACAATCCTAGAAAATATACCTCAGAAGAGTACGCTGAGGTTAGAGCTGCCAATTACCTTCCTGTTAGACCTCCTGGAGGATAAACTTAGCAGGACTCCACTGTTTGGAGAACAGAGTATTTTATTTGGGAATTCAGCAGACAGTGACTCAGATTTTGAATTTCTTGGATCTTTTATGACGCTTGACAAGCAGGTATGAGGCCCACACCTGTTTTGGAAAGTGTAACTAGAGGTCAGCTAGTATTTTTCAGAAGCTTCTTGTTCTCACTTGAGGTCAGCAGGGTGGTTCTAGCTGTATTTCTGATAACAACTCATCTAGGCATCTCCCAGGGGTCTTTATAAGCTGACCGCCCTCCATCCTCACCCTAAATCAATGTTAAAATACTTATTGGCAAGTACTTTAGGGACCAAAAAAAAAAAAAGAAAAGAAAAGAAAAGAAAAGAAATAAAAAGCATAGTGAGTGTTTTGAAGGAGCATTGATATTTGGCACACTGACTGGTTGTTTCTCTTAGCAGCCCATTGATAATAACCACTCATTCATTTTTAGCATCCTTTTGCCCCATGTATTGTAGAGCCAGTAGTTAGTTGGCTTTGGGCTTGATGCTGTTGGCTGGATTAGTTTGTGCCTGGTGAGATAGCGAGGGGAAGATGCCAAGAAGCTAGGAGAGAGGCTGTGTTTCCCAATGTTTACTCTTTGATCTTACTCTTCATGTTCTCAGCTCTTTACTTGAAGGGGAAAAAGTCTGTTGTAGTCAATCCAAAGCTTCCTTCCTGGTTATTTTCCCAGAGACTTGGCCTCAAAAATTTGCTCTAGACATATTTATTTGGCACATGGTACATTTATTCAGTGCCCTTTAGCAAAGACATTTAGATGCGCTCTCGCATATGTACTCAAGTTCAACTTTCGGTTCACTACGGATTTCAAGATCATAAATCATATTGAGTCATATATACTAGGAATTCATTATGGGCCTTTTCTTCACATTCCCTCTGCCTAGGGTTATCCTGGATTTTTAGTTAGAATCTCTGCAGTCACGAGTGAACAAATATCAGAGAACCAAACGAGAAGAAATGAAGATGTAACACTTGGTTACTCACGTGACCTTGTGGTCCCTTTTTGACTGTTTACTAGTATTTCATATTTATGCTTTCGCACTCAAATGTAATGGATTCTGAATCTATTATCCACTGGGATACTTTTATACTTAGACCTTATGACAAATCCTGAAAGACTGGGACTGTTTTTACTCTGTTCTCCAAATTTTTAAATTTGAGCTCATTTTTGCTCATATAAAGGTATTCAAGTAAAGAGGGAAATACAAGACCAAATTATTTCCAAACCCTTCCTAACACATCTGATGATCTCTCCCGTTCTTCCTGAATTTTTTAATGAAAGAAAGCAGCAGCTGCTGGTGGTAGGCAAATCCATGTCAAATATCTTGTGTGCTCACTAAAATGATACCAACAAATTTAACCAGTTCAGATAGCTTCAGGCCAATTTATGCTGTAGATATAGGGAAACCAGGGTATTGTTTTATGTCTTAGTTTGCCATGAAAAATCCCTGCAGGTTTCTTAATAGCTTTATAACACTTTTTTCTTGGCCTTTTCTACTTATTTTGCACAATAGGTCCTCTCACTGTCCTTCTGGATTCAACTTTTTTTCCCCACTGCCACCTGGTTTTTGTGCTGGAACCAAGTATTCCCTTCAACCTCTCTTACTTTCTAAATTCCATTGTGTTTGATTCTACCCTTCTCTTTTAAATAGTTTTATCTAAGGATATATTCATGTTCTGAGGTTCTCCAATTAAGATATTTTAAGATTATCATCTTCCAAGTGGATATAATTATAGATGTCATACATTTATTGGGTTTATTCTATACTCATTGAGTATATACTTACCTCTCTCCTTGACTTGGAGAATTATTTTAATGCCATTTAATGACGATGGTTTTATTTTATTAAAAAAAAACAAAAACAACTCAACTTCATTTCAAATGAAAAAAATGTACTTGAGTAGCTGAGAGATTTATAAAACTTCAGGATTAAAATCAGAAACAATTGCTCTAAATCCCAAATCTACCAGCTATGTGACCTCTATACAGTGGCGTGCTGGTAAATGTTTAACAACCAGCTCTAGAGCAAAAACAGGCCTTGATTTGTAGCGTTTGCCAATTTCCATGTAGTGTTTTCAAATCCACCATGACTAATTTTAAGCTACAGACTGTAAGTCACTGAACTCAGGCTGGGAAGCAACATGCACAATTGGCTCTTTTCAGCCTGTGAAAATTGGATCTAGTACATGACATACAGGCTTTTGGGAATGACACTCAACTTCCCAGAGTCTTAGTTTTCTGCTATGTAAAATAGATAACATTAGGACAGAATGAAGTAGTCTATGAGAAAGCACAGTAACATCAATAAATATTTTTTTCCTGAAATTGTCCTTTAATGTAGCTACCATATTTCAGGGATGTATGTATATATAAAATAAATATATTACTTTCTTGAAACCTTTGTTGTAAAATTTATTTTTTATCTTAATGCCAAACTTTTATATTTGTAATATTCAGCTTGCAGTGTTTTCTCCTGAAACCAATGATGCCTAAAATATATGAAAGGCATAATTTCTGCAATTATGAAGCAAACTACATTCCTTGAGTAGTTCTGTACTGCAGCAGCACTTAGTTGTTCAGCATTTATCACTTTGTATTGCAAATAAGTTTACAACCTTCCTCTTAAATCACAGAGAGGCAAGAAGATATAAGAGTCAAAGATAGGTCTGGTGTTTGCCCAATGGTAACTCTAGGTCCCAACAATTTGGGAAAAGAGTCACATTTCTGAACTGTACCACTGAGAAGATTTTTTTCATTGAGTTATGTTTGCCATAGTCTCTAACAAATATCGTTAAGCTTTCCTTTACTTGAGCTGCTAATGATTTTTGAGAAAGTAGGTGTTCTCTCTTTATTTAAACTCTTTTGAAAGATGAACTTCCCCAAGTAGAACCATTTGCCCTTGCTCTTTCCTGTCCAGCAGTGCCAATAGATGAATGTCCTCACTCTCCCATACGTCTTTCTCCTTGACTTGACTGCCAGCTTGGATTCAATTATCTGTCTCTTCCTTCCCAAAGAAAATGTGAGAGGGATAGCAGGGAGGTGACAGGAGAGTGGGTGAAACTGGTCAACAATAAATCAATCAAACAAGTACTTATCCAACACCTTGTAAGTAGCTGAGACTATGGTATAAGCACTTAAAATCCTCAGAGGAAGAGGGGAGAAAAAGAAGCCAAGTAACACCATGTGGAAGGAAGAAGTAGCTAAGAAGAGCTCCACAAGTGCAAGATGTAAGAATAAACATTAAGAATAAAGGAAAACACAAAATATACAAAATGTAAGGAAAAGACGTCTATATTTGTTTCAGATTGAGTAAAACACATATAATATTCATAATACCCAAAGGTGGACATCATGTACATTTAACACTGTCTTTTTTTAATTTCACAAGGTACTGTTTCCTCTTGGGAAACTGACTAAGGATCTATCTGCTTCTCTCTATTCAGCTCTAGGAGCTTCTCATCCATTCAACGCCCCATTTAGTGAAATTCTAATGAAATAAATGTAATGACAGCAGACATATTCCCCCACCCTAGTTTTCTCTCCTTCGGCCATGCTAAAAGATGACTTCATGGATATTTATTTGATGTTAGAGCTCTGGGATTTGGATTTTGAAAGTTTGTGTTTTTTTCTTTATACCAAATATGAAAATTAGAGGAGGCAGATGACACAACAGTTAGGAATCAAACATCTCAATGTAGGTAGGCATCTTTTTACAGTTCAGCAAATTACTCAGTTGGGCAAAGACACAAATAGTGCTGTTTCTCTGTCAAGTTTCTAGATCACTTGACTTTTTAAACTCCACAAAAGGAACTTCTTTTATTACGTAGTACTCAAAATCCAGATTCTTTATTTCATGCTAAAAAGTCCAGTCTTCATTTTGTACAAAGATGTTAGATTTAATAAGTTGGGAAATTGATTAGTCTTGTGGTTGTTGCATAGGTGGCAAAATCTGGAAGTATCTAGTTGGTTTCTGAAAAGTATCATCTTATCTATCTATTGATCTACCAATCATCTATCTCTAATGGGCCATTTGATTCAAGTAACATCAAACCTATTTAATTAAATGTATTCATTATAATTTAGATATTGATGCTTCATAAAATCTGAAACTAATTATGAGCATAATTTGAATATTTTGTTACATCTTTATGTGCTACAGAGGCTCTACTTCCCTGACCTTCTGATTCAAACTAACCTTCAAAAAAGATACTAAATGCCAAGCTTTGGGGATTTCGTCATTATCTCACAAATCTGTATGGACAGTGTATATAGATAGTGTGACACATGAGTCAGACAGGTCTGGGTCCAAACAATAATCCCTCTGCTTACTGGTGTATAACTTGATAAAATTATTAAAATTCTCTGGGCTTCACGTTATTTATCACTAAATGGGATTAATGATACCATCTTCGTAGACTTGCTGTAAGAATAAAGATGATCAATAAATAGGAAAGATTGCAAGTCTCATCCTTATTAGTTCCTGTAATTTGTATACAGAAATTTATTCTTAACGTTTCTTTCCTTTTCCATCAAGAAGGATGAACAGAAAAGGGGTTTCCTGGAGTAGGGTTGACATGAGGCCACATGAGTATTGTTCATTCTGTTTGTGACTCTTCCAGATGAGATTTTGAGACCCAGCAGAACAAAGCTCAAATAAACACAGCTGCTTCTGTGTTCCTTCTGGGGTTGTGTAACTGTGTTCATCAACCTTCTTTTATAATGAACAGAGCTCCTCAGGTACATGGCAAGCGTTTGGCTTTCAGATAAGGGTGGAAAGTCATTAGAGGACTCACTAACATTTATAGGCTGAGAGATACAAGCACATGGAAAATTCCTCTAAGCATAAGATAGAGAAGATATTTCCATCCCAAAGCAAGGCAAGGTAGCAGTAAGGAAGCATCTGCCATAGGTGATCTTGTTCTCACCTCATTAAACTTCAGGTTCACGTTCTATTAGACAGAAAAGAATTTGATGATTGACAAATGTATACAAAGATTAAGAGGGACAAAAGTTAGCAGTGACCCTTATGGGAGCATGAAACATCTGTTTGTTATGTGTGTGTTCTGTCAGTTATTGTAGGCACTTTATATCCACTTATAACACCCCATGCATTGTACATACCATTATCTTTAATGGGGACATTGGGATGTATAAAGTTTGGATAACTAGATTAATATATTCAGACTGACAGCTCTCAGAGGCTAGGATCTTTTCTATTACACTTGGCTATAATAGTGTAACAGGTAAATGCTTAAGAATCTTTACAATTAAATCAATGTGTGCA
This sequence comes from Rhinolophus hipposideros, assembly GCF_964194185.1. Lineage (NCBI taxonomy): Eukaryota > Metazoa > Chordata > Mammalia > Chiroptera > Rhinolophidae > Rhinolophus > Rhinolophus hipposideros. Next base: position 28,087,825 of record NC_138068.1, read on the forward strand.
TGAATAGAGCATAAACAAATCACATTGAATATTTTCTTATATTGGGTTCTCTAGAAGCAGAGCTTGAGACAGGGATTAGGTGCACATGATTTATTGAGAGAGTGCTCTCAGGTGAATGATGCGAGGCAATGAGAGAAGCAGAAGGTAGGAAAAGGTAAGAACATGGGTCCTTGTCTTCAGCCTGATCCCATGGGGAGGCCTGGAGCATGAATAGAACCGCAGAGATGATCTGTTTGATTCAAGAGGGACAGATTTTGTACCCCCTGAACTAGTCATTGGCTGTTGGTTAGCCCTGGAGGTAAGGGTGGGGGCTGGCTCTTAGTCACTATGGCTCTGGTTTGGTCAAGGGCATTTCTGTGAAGAAAGGAGGAGCTGTGAATTGGTAACTGGGACCAGGGGCACTGAGAGTGACCACTGCACATCATACGTGTTGTATACCTATACCCAAATCAGGAAATTATATTATATTTAACACATTTTCTACAACACAAAGCTACTAACCAAACTGTGGTTTCCAGCTAAGTCTCCATGTCACATGTACAAATCTTAGCATTTACCTAAAGACCACAATAGTGAAAAGCAAAAAGGTGAATGAATGGCCACTAACAGAGCACCTACAATTCATTTTGTGATAAAATCTGGTGTGTACAGAGATAAGTTCATTTATAGACTTTATTTCTTTGCATTCATGGGAATATTCAAATGTTTTAATTAGGAACTATTAATGGATTTTATTAGAGTACACTGCCCAGGTCCCACTAACAGTGTTACACGATATACACAGAAAGCACTTTTGACTAGATGATATCTGGAAAATTCTGGATTCTAAGCCATGTAGCCCTGAGGGCTTTAGAAAGAAACTGTGGCCCTATCCTACTATTTCCCAACATGAGTGAGGAATCAGGAGCTTTGGGTGTCTTTTCTAAAATCAAATCGCTAGTTCAGGAGCCTCCATTCATAACGAATGCATCTATGGGAAGGCATGATCCCAGTCTTGTATCGTCCTATGTCAGGATCCAGAGATGCTAAACCAAGGTCTAATTCAGAAGAATGTGCCAACTTTCCTTTCCAGAAGACAAGCTGTCAAAGCACTGAATCTTGAAGTTGGACAGGACCTCTTAGAATTAATCAAGTAGTGTGAGTAACTTATTAAAGGAATTTGTTTTACAACATCCAACTAGATTATCTGGCAGAAATTTTGCACACCTGCAATCTCATTGTTTTGCTAGGCAAGTCATTTCATAATTCAGGGAACTGCAGAGTTTAGAAAGCCCTCTATTGAATCAGAATCGCTCTGTGTGAATTCCACCCACATGCTCTGGTCCTGGTCCACAGAAAACTGTAGACCACAAGTATTTCTTCTCCTAAAATTTACCCTGCAAATATATGAATAAATTACAGATTCCACCTCACCAGCATTTTTCTTTAAACTCAGTATCTCCATGCCTTTTGTCATTTTAACTAATCTTTTCTGGAAGAACCTTTTCACAAAGAGCTGATCCTAAGCCTGAGGCTTTCAAGAATAAAGTGAGGAGAAAGAAGAAGGAAGTGAGTAGAAGGAGAATAGGGGGAAAGGACACATCCTTAAAGCCTCATCTCTATTAAACATCAGCATTTCTGCCTAATGGAATCCAGAGGCAAATTCAGTCACAACTTGGATGGAGTGAATTTGGCCCCAAGAGATATGGCTCAGATTAGGGTATAAAAGTAGAAGAAATCCCTATGATGGTGTTTTTATGGTTCCATGAAGTTTATCCACTCACTGTGGAACTACTTGCTAGTGACAGGAAAATATCGGGGTTAGAATCCAGCATCCCACAATAGAAGTTGGGTGGAATGTTCGTCCTTCATCAGGGTATTTTAGCACAATTTCTTCCTGGTGATCCCAGGTTGAATTTTGGTCTTTTAAAGCATGTGGATATTTGTCTGGCACTTAGTAAGTATTATGTAGATTTTCAATATACACGTATATTTGTTGAATAGATAGACAAATGAATAATTAAATGGTTGGATAAACTGAATTTTTCGGATATTATTTTAAAATGTCCCCATTTGGGATACGCCTCTCTTCTGTTTCTCAATGCCTGTGCATTTGCCCATATCCCAATTTCCTATTATTCCTGACCTATAAAGGGTAATATTTGTGGGTTAGTGACTTTAAAATACCACCGGGAGTGTAATTTTTGTTTGAGAGCAGAGATATGGACGAATGCAAACAGCTTTTCTAATTTTTCAGAGTTCAGTCTTGTTTGGTCATACTCAGGGTTATCAAACCTACCCAGAGACATTTGAAGACAAAGTAATCAATGCAAAGGGAACCAATGAGTATTACTTAGGAGTGTCATGTTAATTGTAGGATTTGTCTTAATCTAAAAACCGGGCAAACCATAAATATAAAACAGGGCTGTAAGAAATAAAATTCACACACTTGATTCATTATATCTGTGAAAACACAAACTCTCTAGCCCAAATCTCATTCACTAGAAGTTTACCCAAAGGCACATGTGGGTAAACTCTTTTTCAGCCTCTTTCTCTTCTTTTCCTAAGATAATACTTTCTCTTTCATGTTCTTTGAATCTTATATTTGAGCCGTTTAGAACACTTTGCAAAGTGTTTCCAATTACGTAGTTTGTAAAATACATAGTTAAGATCAGTTTTATGAGACTATTTCCAATAAGGAATGAAAATTACTTTATTGTTAAGGTGGCACACAAAAATATTAACTGAAATTTTTTACATGAAAAAATGAAAGCTGCTTTTGATTAATTTCAATCTTTTAACATATTGAAAAGCTTGTGTGAGACTTCTACTTTAAAAATAATTGCTTCATGACCTGCGCTAACCATATTGTGCATTGTCATCTTTTAAAATATTTCTCCTGTCTCTTCTCTGATAAATATGCATATAATAACAGATTGTATTAAATATTACTATTTGTACCCCCAGAAGCCATTACCTTCCCACAAGTTTCTTTGTGCCCATGAATGAGAGGGAGAATGAAGAAAGGCTTTGTAGCCTTAGATTAAATTTCAAATAATTTTATTAACCTGATATCTGCTACATATGTGTCATGACATTCGGGAGAATAGACACACTTTCTTGGACTTAATTGTAGCTGTATCCTTTGGGTATAGAAATATCAGATTTTAGTGCTAAAATGGGGGGATCTTAGCTTAGACTAACATCTGCAATTTATAGATGGCAATTTATATCATTTTTTCACTCATTAATATTAATAACAAAATACTAATAATAACAAAAAGCTTTATTTTTATAATGAAATAATAAATGTTCATGTAGAAGAGTTGAGAAATGCAAAACAGAAAAAAAAAATCACCTTAACCCCTAATTGTACAACTGAGGCATGACCACTAACATATGGATTCCCAGTCTTATTAGTCTTTCAAAACTAGGTCAAATTTTTAAAAGATAAAAATGCAAACATATGTATAAAAAGCGAGCAATACAGAAGTGAAAAAATGAAATAGTAAAATTCTCTTTACCCTTCCTTTTAGTTCACTGCCATACTTCCTGTTCTTAGTTTTCTCTGATATTGCTGTTGCAGATGGGAAATCACATACTTGTTGAGTTGTCTTCTTCAGACTGTATGTCTTAAGTCTTACTATTAAAGATGAGGAATTTGTTCACTTTTTAACCATACCTACTTCCTCTTTTCAGCTTTTAATTTTTGCATCCACACTTAGTTCTTCTGATGGGATTGAGGAATTAGATTAAATTCTCTAAGGCTTTGAATCTGAAATTCATGAATGATTTTTTATTTTGTTTTAGGGTTTATTTTCTAATTATTGAGGAGGATGGTTTGAACACTGATGGAAACTAGATTCTTATTTCTGGGTAGTAGACCCGTCATTCATAGGCTGTCATAGAAAATCACTTATCATCTCTGGTTCTTCAGTTGTTTTCTTACGAAATGTTACATGTGAATTAAAAATTCCTTGTGACTCTAAAATTTTGCTGTCCCTGGGTTGTTGGGAAAAGAACCACTCGTATTCAGCCTGCTCCATCTCAAGACAGTCATGGAGATCGAAGGGTTATCTGTAACACCTAAGATTTCTAAATTATTTTCTCTTTTTACTTTAGTTGACTATGAAAGAATATATATCCCAGTGATTAATGCAGAGTTTATTGGAGGCACATACTTTAGGGAAAAATGTCATAAATAACGGCATTTCCAGTGGTGTGCTATTACTGGCTTGTGGAGAGCCAATTGTTTGAATCTACTCCCAACTCTATATTCAGTGTCATTATGTTAGTATGTTGAAATTGGTGATGATGGGAGTATTTACACCATGAAAATTAGTAGAGTACAAATCAGTTTTTTTGCACATTTTCCCACCCAGAGAGCCAGTATACAGAAGAGAATTAATATAGCACCTGCACCGACTTCCTTAGATGGACCGACCTGCTTGCCAGGGTGGCCCTTGACTATTGTCTGGGAAGTTGGATTGTGGGAGGTTCTCACTGTTTCCTAACTGGTAAGAGCCTTCATTGTGCCCAAACTGTGCAAATAATGTGGATTATGCAGAACACCTCCTTTCCTTTTGAGAGTCTGGAATCTTGATGTGTGCTAGGCAGAGGGTTACCTTGTAACTAGTTTCCAATAAAAACCTTGGGAACTGAGTTTCTAATGAGCTTCACAGGTAGACAACATTTCACACGTATTGTTAGAATTCAATTTTGGAGGAATTAAGTGTGTCCACTGTGACTCTACTGGAAGAGGACTCTTGGAAGCTGGCTCCTGGTTCCCCCATGAGCCTTTTTCCTTTGCTGATTTTGTTTTGTCTACTTTTGCTGTAATAAATCATAGCTCTGAGTTGAACTATATGCTGAGTCTTGTGAGTCTTGCTAGCAAATCACCAAACTTGGAGGTACTTTGAGGGACCTTTTACACAGAAAGTTTCTCAGCACAACACTAGTCATATTATGAAAGCCTATTCAGCCATTAATATGAAATATCATAAGTAATGTCCTGGAAAGAGGCTCATGACACATTGTTAAGGAAAAACAAAGAAAGATGTAATTCATTAAGTATAGTGTGTGTGTGTGTGTGTGTGTGTGTGTGTGTGTGTGTTTGAAGGTATAGGATATTATATGGAATATTACATATCAAACCACTAATATGGTTACTTTTAGATTATGATATTAGGTAGACAGAATATAATACTTTCTCTTTATGCTCTGTATAAGAATACCCAAAAAATAAAATAGTGGCATTTATAAATGACTTATATTTTATTTTCCAATAATATTGACATAAAAATATAGATTAGGCAGCTATATTTCTGAATGGCACTCCTAGTAATGTATTTTTCAGAGTTCTACACCATGGGAAACTTCAAATTTTAGTCAGGTATAACAAAATGTGATATGTTAAGGAGCCTCAAAAGCTAATAATAATTGGCTACTAACATTGTTAACGAACACTTTTGATGTTTGGCCTTCCTTTTTTTCTGTAATTTGTCATGGTTTCCTATTCCAAATGGCAAGGGACTCTTCATGCCATGTGCTTACTTTTAATGCACAGGTAGTCAAGTTTGTCTTCTCAAATGCTGTTGGTCCAAATTTGTGAAATCTGTTCCATTTAGCTTCTGATTGTTCAGCAGTTTTTCTCTAGTATAGGTTTATGTAGAGATGAGTATCACTGGTTGGTATCAGGATGACAAATATTTGAATAATTGATATAGGCATATTGGAAATAAAAGTCGGAGTATGATATATACAGAATTAAAGCTTTTAGATTACCTAATGGCATCGTGGAATAACGACCTAGAGTTTTTTTCTAGATTTTCCCAAATTCACTAATAAATTATACAAAAGGTATTATTTTTCTCCATTTACCTCAAATACCTATTAGTAAAATCACCCCGCAGTCCTCCTCTTGGCCCCCACCTATAACCCCTCAAGGAGCTATTGCATAGTAAGTAAATATTAGGTCATTATACTTGCATTCATACATATGTGCACACTAGACAGTTAAATAAGCTCCGTTACTGTTCTATAAAACTACATAATTAAAGACCTTTCAATGTGTGTCCTATTAACTTGGTGCATGACTAATTCAAAGCAGACATGCTGCAGATCAGCTGAGTCAATATTCACATGGTATTCTTCAGCTTTCAGTCATGGGAAGAAGTACAAATATGGAGGCTTCTGGGTACGTGCTAAGGAAGAGTGGGGCATGAACTGAAAATTTCACCCAATCATCCAGGATTTTTAAATATCCAGCTATCAGATGCTCCATTTTATAACATTATATGTAAACAAATGATGTCCTGAATATGTCATTTTTTCATATGATATTTGAGTCAATTTATAAATACACTGTAGCCAAGTGAAGGAGAAGCCAACTGACAAATCAGAATGTAGGTTCATTACAATAAAGAATATGCATTTCCAGTGTATCCAAACTTAGATCTATAATATTCACATCTGATATCCAAGAAGGTCTCCAATTTCTGGCACTTAAGTTTCTAGAAAACGGGATGATACTGCAGAGGATCCTTTGGATGTTGTGGAGTAAAAACAAAGGGATGTGAATAAGGCTAGCCACTTTAGTACAGACTCAGGTAAAGCTTAGGAAACACCTTTAACCCTCACATACTTTTCTTATTCTCAAGTTCTTCTCCATAATTGTGACTGCTTAGGAAATGCCAGAGGCATACTGTTGGCTTTTTCTTTTCTGTTTCTGGGTTGATCACCTTTCTTCAGTTTGATGCATATTTGCTTTAGAAATCTTATCAGTTAGATTTTATGAGTTTTCTTTGTTCCCCCCCTTTCTTTTGCCTCCCCCCCCACTCTGGTTCAAGCCGTTGTTTCTCAGCCTAGTTGTGTAGGACACAGCTCCCTGGCCCATGCTGGTATTATGAGCCTTGCGCTGCCCCTGGCTGAGGCAGTTGGTCGCCAGTTGTTGGTCGACTATTAACAGCAGCTCATGGCAGCTCTGGCCACCTGCCGGCCACGCACAATGGCTGCTGGCCACTCACACTGGCTGCTGGCCATTCATGCTGGCTCCAGCCGCACATGGCAGCACACGGTAATCCGTGGCAGCACTCAGCAGCCCGCGGCAGCTCACGGGAGCTTATGCCATCCTTCAGCTACTCACTGCAGCCCAGCTCCGAGGAGAGTTGTTGTTCACAATCTTAGCTGTAGAGGGTGCAGCTCACTGGTCCATGTGGGAATCGAACCGGTGACCTTGGCATTAGGAGCATGGTGCTCCAACCACCTGAGCCACTGGGCTGGCCCAGATTTCATTATTATTATTATTATTTTTAACTCCACCAGTTAAATATGCCTTTCCTCCCTAGGTATATAGCTAGGGTGGTCATCCCCTCACTTACCAATGCCATGTGCAGACAAGGATTATACCACTGGACATCCAGTGCTATTGTTGCTGTCCTTCTCATTCCTATTTTTGTCCCTTTCCTTCTTTAATTGAAGAATGTGTTGTCTCCTCCACCTCAATTCCTGCCATCATCCTTGGGGACTTCAGCATCCACCTGACCCAATCCATGACCTCATTTTCATAAATTCACCCCCTCCCAACCTCAGTTACACTCTCCCATGGCTGAGCCTGCCCTCAGCAAGGCCTGCTTTATTTCTGAGCTATTGAATTAAAATTTCCCACTCTGAATGATCACACTCTTCCATTCCATCTTTAAACCCCTGCTTCACTAATGTCTATAACACTCACCTGACAAAGCTGTAGGCTAGACCAATCCAGGCATTTGTTTTCTTTATGTCCACAGTCAGGCAGTTGGTTGTTTCTGGGTAACACACTGCACATGCTCAATCTCACAAAGATATGTACACATGCAACCTTAACTGAATCATCTTAAAGCTCATTTGGGTCTTTATCTTTTATGTGATTCCATATGCAGTTTTCTCTTCCCTTCTTAAACATTTTCTTAAACATTTCTCCTCTCTGAACTTGGCACCCATCACTTCACAGATGTTCTTACTTTTTACTTCAAAGATAAAATGAGTCCCAACCGGTGGAACAACCTCCACTCCCAGTTATCCTTCTATATCCATACTTACATCCACGTTGTTGACTATTTCTTCTCTGCCTTGTTTCCCTTACCTTCTCTCTTATCTGACTCCTGTTCAATAGTGTTTCACCAAGTTCAAATCACTCTTAGATTAGTAATTATAAAAAAAGAAATAACAACTCACTTCAAGCTCCAACTACCCCACTACAATCACTCTATTTCTTCCTTCATTCAAGTTAAGTTTCTCTCTCCCCCTGTTTTTTTTTACTGAGGTGAAATTCACATAGCACAAAGTCAGCCATCTTAAAGTGAACAGTTCATTGGCTAATAGTGTGTTAGCCACGTGGCACAGACACAACCTCTACCTCGTTTCTGAACATTTTCATCATCCAAAAAGAAAACCACCTATTCAATAGCCCGTTCCTCCTTACTGTTCCTTTGCCAAGCCTCTGAAAACCACCACTCCATTTTCTGTCTGGATGGATCTGTCTATTCTGGATATTTCAGATCAATCAAATCACACAACATATGACCTTCTGTGTCTGGTTTATTTTACCCAGCATGCTATTTTCAAGGTCTAACCTTGTTGTAGCGTCTATCAGTAGCACGCCATTCCTTTTCATGGCTGAATAGTATTCTGTTGAATGTATATGCAGCAGTTTGTTTATCCATTCATCCACTGATGGCCATTTGGGCTGTTTCCATCTTCTGGGTATTGTGAATACTGCAACTATGAACATGCATGTATGTGTATTTGTTTGGGAACCAACTTTCAATTCTTTTGAGGTATATACCTTTGGGTGAAATTGCTGGATCATATGGTAGTTCTATGTTTAACTTTTTGAAGAACCATTGAACTGTTTTGTTGTTGTTGTTGTTGTTGTTTTGTTATAGCCATACTACATGGTGTGAAGTGGTTCTTTATTACAGTGTGGTAGAATAGAGATCAGCTTCTACTCTTTTCCCAGAATTTGCTGCTGTTAATATTTGATGTTTATCGATGTCCATTTGTTTAGTGACTTTTCCAAACTATTTTTGCAAAGACTGTATCTCTTGCCACATGTGGTTATTAAAGTCTTTGTTCTATTATCTCAGTGATCAGCCAATGGCTTGACAGAGATTTCCTTAAATGATTTTCTTAAAGCCTGCCTCTAACTCTGCCTGAGTGTCATACCCACTGCTTACATGGAATCCACAGAGCCACCAGAGGTTGGAAGCCTAGGGATCTCTCAGTCTTTTCTGAGCATGCACTAGGTACTGAGCATTTGGGTTTCACTCTTTTCCCCAGTATATGTGATGGCCCTTCTGAGCCTTTGAATACAGGCTCATTAGCCTTTCTACTTAGCCTCCTTTTTCCCGGGTCTTTGGATTTTGTCTGTTGCTTGTCCTGTTTGCTTTCCCTTGCTCCAGGTGGACACAGGGTGTGTATGTCTTTAAATCTTTCCACAGCTGCCTCCACACTTAGCTTTGGAAGCCTGGAAAACTACTCCAGCCCAAGGAGGTAGGGGATAGAGTAGGAGGAAGAATAGGGGGGTGGAGGAATGGGGTGATGGGGAGGTGAAACAAATGTTAGCCTCTGCCCCATTCCCTCAGGGGAATGCACCAGACAGATCAAAGGGCACCACCAGAGTTTTTAAAAACCAGGTCTGTAGTAACCCTCTGGTATAAGTAAGCTGACAAGGAACACCCACCACTGTCCCCACAGCCAATGCTGCTACTCTAGGGAATAAGGGGTGATAGTCAGGTGGGCAGAAATGCCACAAAGCTCTTTCACTGAATTTCAGCTGTCCTATTCATTAAAGAGTCTCAGTGTTCCTGTGAATTTTGCATTAGATTCCACAGTTCCAAAAAGGTTGAGTCTGTTTATCTTTGACAGTTTACTGGTTGTTTCAGTGGAGGGACCAATTCTTTAAGGCCCTATTCTACCATTTTCTGTGATGTCATATGTCAAGCCAAACTTCTTTTACATGTTGTCTAATACACTGCTACTCAAAGTGTGATCTCTGGACCACTGCCAACTGTAGTGTTATCTGTCAGAGTTAAGAGGAGTTGTTCTTTTATTGAGAATAAGCATTTAGACACATTGAGAGTAATATGGCATTATCATAATGTTCAAACAGCAATCAGGAGACTTGTCTCCTTAAAATCAATACAAATTAGCACCGTGGAATAGAAATATAATTCAACCCACATTTATAATTTTACATTTTCTAGTAGCCTCTTTAAGAAAGAGAAGGTAACATTAATTTTAACAATGTATTTTATTTAGCTCAGTATGTCCAAAATACTATCATTTAAGCATGTAATCAAGTGAAAATTTTAATTAGATATTTTGCATTATTTTCTATACTAAATCTTTGAACTACAACGATGTGTGTGTGTGTGTGTGTGTGTGTGTGTGTGACGTCAGAATGTCTCAAGTTGCACAACCACATCTGAAGTGCTCATTAGCCACATGGAGCTAGTGTCTACTGCATTGGGCAGTGAGATATAGATCATTTGAAGTGTTGTGCTACTTGTGAATTGAATTCCATGTGATGTGATCTGCGTATTTGTATGAGTCCACAGTTTGAGAAGCATTCGTTTAAAGGACTGTCTCATTTCTGACCTCCTATTTACTTCTTAACTCATGGCATTCTTCTACCTTCTAACCCCACAGCTTCACTGATATAGTTCTTTCCGATATCTTCATGTCTAACAATATGCTATTTATAGCTCTTCATGCATCAGTAATATACACAATCTCTTCCTTTGCTTGGCTGCTTAAGTACGTTTGCATGTATTGAACAATTTCTCCTTGAAATCCTCCGGTCACCTGAGTTTTATTAATGCATTAATTTTATCGTTTATTAAATAAGTGTTTATTGAACAACTATTGACCCAGAATGTGCAGGGTTTTGAGGAGATAGTGGTTGGTAAAATGGACCATCAGAGCTTTTAGTCCAACAGTTGAGACTGCCATCAATCAGAAAATAACAACAACAAAAAAATGTAAAATTGAAACTGGCAAGTACTGCAAAAGTAACATAAATGGTGCAAATAGCAGAAAATAATATTGGTAGCTAATATTTATATAGTGCTTACAATATTTCAGACATTTTAAAATACAATTTGCATTTATTAACTCATTTAATCTTCATAACAAGCCTATGATGAAGGTACTATTATTACCCACACTTTACAGATGAGAATATTTAGAACAAGGATACATGATATACCCAACGTCACAGAGTACCAAGTGTGGTGCAAGAGTTTGAACGCAGGTAGTTTGGTGCAAGAAGCCATATACATGACCATTATCACTATAGGAGTTAGCTGGAATGGAGGGAAATTTTTATCTTCCAGGAGTGATGATTAAATCATGAAGAGCTCTGCAGGCATGATGAAAAGTTTGTTCTTCATATTATAAGAAATGAATATAAATGATTAAAATGCTTTAAAATCAAGTATAATTTATAGATAATAGTAGGCCACCAATGTGTTGTAAGAGGACTAGGTTAGTTGCAGGAGCATCAATGCAGTAGCCCCAGAAAGAGAGGTAGCTTGAAAGAAAGATGATGCTTAAAGAAATGGAAAGAAATGAACACACTTTAGAAATGTATATGCTGTAAAAAAATCATTGGCACTTAGTGATAATTGGGTATATACAATGCATGAAAACGCAATATCAAGGATTACTTACTTCTGAACACGACTTGCATTACTAGTTGGAATTTGAGATGTAGAGCACTTGATAACCACATGGGGGAATGGGAGTTTGGTTTTAAACAGGATGCATTTGTGGGGCCTTTGGAACATCCAGGGAGAGCCCATAGGAGAGCTCTGATAAGAGACAACATCTATGGTCGTATCTTCTAGGCAGATGGAGCCGTGAGCCAGGATGCAATCACCTGAAAAAGAAAATACAGAAAGAAAAGATAAGAGGGTCTAAGGTCAAACCTTAAAGAGTGCCAACATTGAACAGCAGGATACGAGAGGTTGATCAAGTGAGGGAGAGAGAGAAGAGAAGTTAGACAAGAGGGAAACAGGGATCGTGCTGAGCCACTAAAGCCAAGGAAGGAATGTTTCAAGAAGGCAGTGGTCAAAAGTTGAAACAGCAAACAATACCCCTCTGAAACAAAACAAAACAAAGAAGAAAGCAATGGTCATCATTGACTAATGCTGTTGAGAGGCCAGGGAAGATAAAGACTGTCCGCCAGACATAAGGACACCAAATTCATTGGATGTTTTATTCAGCTCTTCAATAAAGCTTCTATGAAACAGGGGTCCTATGTTGAGCACCTCTTTTGGTAGCACTTGCCACAGTCATAACTTAAATTTGCTCCTGTGATTTTTTTTTTTGATTTTTTTTGTCTTTTTTTTCGATGAGTGTATCTCCACCACTAGATTTGAACTTCCTGGGGTGCAGGGACTGCTTTTGCTTTAGCAGCCGGTGTGTTCATTTGCCACAAATCAGTGCTTACCCTAGTGTGTGGGTCACTGTGGGACGTGTGTGTGTGTGTGTGTGTGTGTGTGTGTGTGTGTGAAATAAATGATTGACTTGGAAAAGAAAATTTAAACTGCTGAAACGGTAGCTCAAAATCCTATTCTGCTTTGCTTTCTCTTTTATGTCAGACTGAAGCTTATGTGATCACTTCTACAAGTTACCAAAAGGTCTTCGTTGTTCCACATGATGGTATAGATCATTGCTGTGTGGGTAGTTTTTTTCTTGATATTTAAGGAAAACTTTCTATTTTCAAAACAAAATAAAAACCCCTAATATTTATTTATAAACAAAAAAACCTAATATTTATCTGTTTACGTTGCCATACTCTTTCGTACATGATACGATTTTGCTTATTTTCTGGAACTTCCTTTCTGAGCATCAGTACTCCTTGAATGTGCCTAAACTTTGATTTGACTCTCATGGACGTTTCAATATTTTATTTTCCCAACAAAGTTGTAATCTAAATAGTTTTCCCAAAGAATTGAGTTTGCAAGAATTCTGTTAGACCCATTATACTTGTTGATTTCCTACCTCCATTTATTTTCTTTCTCATTGTCATCATCAGTCCCCATCATTATCTCTACCAATTACTGCCATTTACCAAGACGCTCGATCAAAGGCAATCAAACCATGGATTTTGAAAGCTTTTCCCTGGTGCGTATATTGGCATTTATATTTATTTCTTTTTGGCTTCCAATGCCTAGATTTATTTTTTTACCCTAGAAGATATTGGGAATAGCATATTGTTCAAGTTCTGTTCTACTTGACTAGTAAAAAAAGAACAATGTATTCAGTGGTCTAACTCTGTAATTCATTCGCATTGAGCAAACCATCAACATCTCAATAGAAAAAGAAGATAAATATTGCAAAAGAGAGGAGGATCGTCTCGGTTTGAGTAAAAGCTTAGAGACTCATGATTATAGAGTGAGGAAGTGTACCATAAGGAAAATTACACAATAAAAACCAGGTTCCCTAAACCTTACACTATTGCTTTTACCACATAAATAAGTGGCTTTGTTTATAGCTCTTGGTGATGTGCTGGGCATTACATACAACCCATCCTTTCATATGCTGATAACTTGAACACTGTGCAATCTTCATGTTCTCACCCACTCATTTTCTGTCCACTTTGTTTACCCACTTTTGTGCCATCATAGTAGTCTCTCCTATGCTCTTTTTCTCATCACTGTAATATTTAATGTGAACATTAGGGAGCTTGATTTCAGATTCGTTCAGTGCTGGCACACTGGGAAAGTCTCATTTTCATGGCAAGCAGTTTGGATTGCTCCAAGACAGGATTTATTTTTAAAGTTCCACATTGCATATTGTTGGCTCTCCAATATCTTCTGGCAACAAGACTCCAACAAGACAGAACACATAAAAAAAGAAGAAAAACACCCAAACATTTTCTTTCCCCTTTTCCATATTCTCCCCAAGCCAAGTTTGGAATGGCTTAAGGGAGGGGTTTTTTTCTTTCCCTTTTTTTCTTTGCCTAGAACTGGCTGCTATTAGGCACCTTTTTGGATTCAGACATTTTCCTGTTGGCCTCTCCTGAGGGAATCTACCATTGAGTTCTAGCACAGATTATTACTTATCCAAGAAACCACTGCTTAAGGGGGAAACAGGCCTTCGGTGGAAGAACAACAGACTCTACGTTTTAAGGATTCTCTCTGTTGAGTGGAGCTAACCACATTCCTTTGGATTTCAGGCTTTGCTGAATCTTTAACCCATTCTGACTATCTCCAAGAACACTCCTTCCTTAACAAAAAGTCAAATTAGGATGTAATAGTCTGCCACTATGTAAGTGGTGAATCACCACTAGTAGAAAGCCTGCGTTTGGTCTTTGAAGATGGTTATTAACAATAAGCCAAAAGTTTCTGCTAAAGGTCTTTAGTCTTTCGTTGAAGAGAACTGTTCCCTTGGAGAAGGAGTCTAAATATACAATTCACCAGGGTTACCACTAAATCACTTCTCCTTTGTTTCCCGTTTCTTTCATCATGGCAGACATCTGTAGTCCTAAGTACATGAACATTTGCAATGTATATTTTCCTACCCCAGCCATCCCAGGTTGTTACCACAAAGGAAGTTGTGTTTTGTAGCTAGAATTTTTCCCGATGAATAGTGCATAGGTCATTTAACTCCATAATTTTACTCTAGTCGCAGAGCATTTGTGGGCCACAGAATTAAAGCATATAGAATAGTGTTTACCCATTTTTCCTTCCCAGGAAAAAAGGAGAAGAAGTAAAGTAATTCTGTTTACTAAGAAAAATCTGTTAGTCAGGGATACGTATCAAGGTAGTAGTGTTCATATAGAACTTAGCTGAGACTTTGAGTTAGAAAGTGAGTAGGCAGAGGCTGAGAAGTAAAATTTAATTGGGGCTCTACCCCTGGGAGAACATCCTTTTTGTATTTCCAACAGATTCTCAGAGTCTAGAAACGTGAATTCTGCCTGCCCTTCAACTCTTTAAAGCATCAAAAACAACAACAACAACAAAACAAACTTGTATCCCCACTTATGCAAACACAGCCAATAAATAGATATACATTGCCTGAGCATTACTGAACAATTCTCTCTATTGATAAGTGATGAAAAGTCCTCTTCTGATTTAGTTGATGTTAGGATGTGGAGATGTTGGGGTCAATTTTAGTGAGCCCCTTTAGAGCCAGTCTGATGTAAGAAGATCATGAGCCAACATTCACAAGCTACACAAAGGAAAGGTTTATTAGGCAGCCAGAAATCCAGACAGCAAGCAGGTTTGGCATTATTCTGCTCATGCTCACCACAGTAGAAATTACCCCAGACTTCGTTAATGCCTGCTTGGTTGCAAATGTCTCACTGTTGCTTATACAGTGCTCCTTGGGCAATGATCCTCATTTGGAAGAGCTGTTGGCAACACACATTTCTTTAAAAGAATAAACTGCCAAGCACTAAATACGCTCATCACCAAGTAATGATGATGACAGCAATAGCAAAACAAAGGGATTAGCATCATCTCATAATCACGTTCTTTTTGGCCAACATGGTTCTCTCCATAGACCCTTACAGAGTCTTTATGCCTTTGCCATACTCTCTTTTAATTATTTTATTCCAAAAGGCACCAGTCACATGTGCCCTGTCTTCAGTAACACTTCTTCACCTCCATTTGTTGCAGAATTGTATTTTCTTGACCAAGGATTACTAGAGGAATGGAGGTTTATGAGTGTACCATCCCATTTTTTTGACCTTGACAACATGGTATACACTTCCAAGAACTCAGCAGAAGTGCTAACAGTAATGATGTATATCTGTATCAGGATCAAACTCAGTTTCATTCCACTCACCATGTGGCACCAGTCTCTTTATTGTGAGATTTACATTGAAAGAGCACAATTCAGGGTTTAGTTAAGTGAACATCTCTTATTTTTGCCTGTCAGAAAACATACCCCCCTTTTTCTTTGGAACAGCACCCTGGTTTTCTTTAGTGAGCACCAACTCTCCTCTTAGATGTGGCTTGGGTAAGCCTAGCGCACTAATTTCTGAATCTTCTCAAGAAGGGGTGGGAACAGGACCTATAGCAGACTCTGTTGGTGGTCTGCCCATATCCTTTCAGATCCCCTCTCCATTTCCATGCCTATAATTCTGGCTTCCAATAGCCACCCAAAGCATGATTGTTAGAGGACTGCCTTCATGTCCATGAAACCAACTTGGCACTTGCACAAGGCAGGTGGGAGGTTCCTGTGGGGGTGGGGGTGGGAGGGTGGGGGTAAATGCATGCAGGAGGCAGCCCTTACCTAATGACTAGTGGATATGGGGGTGTAAATACCCCAACTATGCCCCAAGTACCTCACTCTTTAACTGGGGTAATTCCCTTGTTTTGAGAGGGAATATTACTGCAATATTAAACTCTGATCTCTCACTGGTATCTGATGTAACATTCCCGTATTGGCTCACTTTCCTGTCACCCACCTATGCTCCTTGCAACTTCCAATAAACTGTTTTCACTTGGCTCCCAATCTACTTCTGGGGGAACCTGAACTAAGACAAAACCAAAGCTTGGCACATCAAAGCATGCCAACCCCTGGCTTTAGTGACTGATTACAGATGCAAACCTGACCCAAGTCAGACAGTGACAGACCCAGACCTTTTTCTGGGGTCACTGAATGAGGCATATTTTCTGTTGAGACTCAGTGTGTGAAATATAAGCTAGTCCTGTCTTGCTCCTCATCTTTTCTATGACACGAGAAGAGCCCTTTGGAGAACAGAGCCAGCAATCTAGAAAACAGTGTCAAGAAGTGGAGAGGAAAATTTTCTTAATGGATTCAGCCATACCTGAAACTCTGATCAACCCCATGGCCTTTCAATTATATGAGCCAATTTCCCCTCTCACCATTTTGAAAGCCAGGTTGAGTTAAGTTTCTGTTTCCCGACACTGAAAGAGTTCGGATTAATTCAGATATGAATGACATTTCATCTCAGTTTGCTTTCTTTGTACTGCTGGCCAGCAAGATGGGGTTCGGGTACCATAGTCTCTCCATTTATGATATATATTGTGGTCAGCTGTTAGCTCTGAGCGCAAGGCATGGACTCTGGGATCTGAACACTGAGAAGCTTGTTTTTTCTCTGTTGTTACCACAAAAGTTGAGACAGGCCATACTCCAATTTTGGTGGGGAAAGAGGGAAAAATGTCTAAAATATTTCACCACCTTTCTTTGTACTTGAGAATTTTCATAGGATATTGGCAAATGATCTTTGAGGACATTTGTAATGAAGAAGTCTGTCCACATGACGTAAATTATTGTCTTAAATTTTGCTGTGTAAATTGCAGGCTGCATTTTTGTTTTAATTAAGCAATGGCAAACATGGTTTTGTGGCATTTTCCTTCCAAGTTGTGAACCTACACACATCAGCTTTGTGCGTGAGAATCAGAAATTAAAACTGACCACAGCTAATGGGAACCTGCTCAGGCCCATTTTATAGGCTCTGCTAAGGGAAGTGCAAAGAGAAAACAGGCTAAATGAAAAAGGAAAAACCCAATTGTGCCTTTTCAATAAGTTTTAATAATGTATAATCCCAAGCAAGTAACATATGACCAGAATTATAAATTCTAGGTTTGTTCCTTTTTTCTACCATTAAAGATTTGTTAAGTACTCAAAGGAATTTGTTGGTCCTTTATATTTTTAATTCAACTATAATGTCTTTAATTAAGGCATGCTATCAGAGCAAATAGTAGTCTGAAAACATACGGTTGAGAAAGACTGATGCTAAATCTTGAGGTGTACCCACACAAGTGGAAATTCAAGTGTAGGTGGTTACTAAGGGAATCCTTGATGGAATGGTCTGCCGAGTGTATACAATCTTGCTATTCTGTGCATGAAGCAACATACAAACAAGTGGGCATCCAGGAGATATTCGTCATAGTTGTTAGCCTTTTTTTTAATGGTTCCAGGAAGCATCTTCCACTTCCAGTAGTTAAGTCTCTTATTCTGGGTTCTATCTCTTTTCTAGGCTCAGGGTGTTATGAAACAGGTTTTCTTTAAAGGCATATGGCAGCTCCTAGTTATTCCAAGTCTCTCAAGAAGGGCACAAAATATGTTCAATACCATAAAGGGCACAAAATATGTACAACAAAGACAGAGAGGCCTTTTATTAACAACTGTAATGACTCAACAGCAAAAAAGGGTGGGGAAATGTACTCCTTCTAGTCCAATCTTTGGAGGCTGCTCTTATCTTTGGGAATTTTTTTCAGAATTCACTCAGGAGACTGGTGGCCAGTTGTAGTTGTGTGGGTTTATTTTTGAAAGTCTCCCTGTTTACTCAGTTGGCTTTCATACATTGGACTTCTCTCCATCACATGTTGTAGTCTCTACATTGGGGATGTTTTTGTTTTAAATTTCACCCCTTTGTCCTATGATTGAATCTTCCCAAAGATGACCTCCTTTTGGGGGAGAGATACCCCAAAAGGCAAAGAAAGCAGCCAGGTAGTTGTTCATATCTGTTTGTAAATCTGTACAGTTGAAAGATGCTCTATCATTTATCCACTGATATGTAACAAACTACTCCAAAAATTAGTGCATTGAAACAGGATGTATTACTTGTCAAGATTATAGGGCTGTGAAGTGGTTCTTCTGTTGGTTTCACTAGGGCTCACTCAAGTGGCTGAATTTATCTGGTGGATTGGTTGGAGCTGGAGGGTCTGTAATAGCCTCATCCTTCTCAGTAACAAAAGGGAAATACAAACGGTAAACCAAGGCAAAACCCTGGCAGCTGTTTTCCTTGAGGTGGTAACAAGTGTGAGCCTAGAGAAGATATCCCAAGTCCATCTAGCTCACTCTGATTTAAGGGACAGAGGAATTTCCAGGCTGAGGCAGCAGGTTGTATTGTTGAAGATATCACGAGGCAGAGCTTCATCCTAAGCTTTAAACAAAAGTGAACAAAGTTGTCTGGAACAAGGGGGCTTGCTTTTTTCTGATGGGTCAGAAAGAGGAGTATACTGATAAATGAAAAGGTTAACAATTGACTCTTTGCAAATTATATCTCAATAAAACTGTTACTTAAGAAAACAAAAGAAAAAAAATACCCCAAACCCTGATTTGTAGCATTTGCCAATTTTCACTGCAAACACTTCTACCATGGCGGATATCAAACTGTTGTTCAAGTTGGAAAAGCATGTGCACAATTGACTCATAAGTTTAGACAAGACTGCTCTAACACACTGATCATGCATAATGAAAAAATTGTTAAAGCATTACCAGGAAATAGAAAAGAGAAGGTCTCTGGTTTACAAACACATTGAAGAAATGTGACTTCAACCTAGGGATGGGGAATGGGACAGAATCATGGGTAAAATCTTCTGTTACCCACATAGGAATACCTCAAGTGTTCTTGAAATGTCTAAGGAGATTGATGGAATGGAAACAACCTGATGAGAGATTCGGGAATCTGGACATGGTTCTGTTTGTTATTAGCCCGACTGTGTGATCTTGAACATTAGTCTTTTACAAGTTCTAAGTTTTCTGATCACTTTTCTGCCCCTCTTCACTGTGTAAATATATCCCCAGGTAACAATATTGACTTCCATGGGAAAAATATAAACTAGTATGAAGATAACCAAGGTAAAGCAGCAATGGCTTTCTCTATTTGTGGCATAGAATTGAAGACGACCAATCATGGAGGAGGAGGATTTTGATGGCTTGACTTAAAACAATGGGAAGAGAGAATAGACAGTTCTCAGAAACATCTTTGTCAGTGGTAGGTATTGATCCCAGAAGAGCACATGATGCCCTTGAGTGACAGACTGTGAGGCATTATATGTGGTAAAACAGTACAGGATAGGAGGAGATGACGCCTTCCAACTGGCCAGGTGGTGATGGTGTGGCTTGGCTCACACCTGGAACAGGTAGAGTGAAACAGCAATAGAGGTTATCAACTGAGGTCCATTCCCATCCCACTCTTACCCCAGCCTCCTACACTAGTGTTTTCTCATTTTTCAATTGAAGTTAATGTTCATAAGGATCTAATGACAATTTACTAATAATAGAAAATTATTCCTGCTAAAGTTTTCTCTTCAGCACAGATTACATATCCCCCTTCCGTGATGTCTCCCCCTAGAACAGCTCATTAAGCAACCAAGAAGGACCTTGACTCAAGTTCTAAAACTGTACGCTATGAAATTATCCAAAATTGATTCATTGATAGAGTCAAATATTGGAACTATTGTCAGATTCAGCCAAAATTTACCAAACATCTAGTCAGCTTAATGGTGTTCCTCAAGATAGACATAAATACCAAAGTGGGTATCTTCAGCACATATGCTTCATTTCTAAAATATTGTTCTAAACTGGTCTTTGCAAACTGTGAGCTACATGAAACTTGTTTCTTGATTTCCCTGTGTGCATCCCTCTGGACCATGAACTCACTATCACCACTTTCATTAGGACCTCGTCTTTGCCATGTTTTTGGAGGCAAGGCAGAGTTGCTGCTCCCTGACCTTGCAGTTTTGCCTTCAGAGATTCGAACTGCTGCCCAGTGACACCAGCCCACACCATTTATTCATGCAACAAGCATATATGCTTGTATGTCTCCAGCAGATGCTTTTATGGCCACCTTGTGGTTCTTGGGTGTCACTGAGTGCATGGCATTTTGGTTTCCTGCGTAACATATTGGTTAAAGAAAGAGGTGTATGCATGTCAAGTCAGTTAAGTCTGGAGAATGCTTACTCCCTTGAACTTTTAGGACACTGTGAGAATTTAAGACACTCCACAAGAGGGGTGGGTGCCTATGTATCTACCTACTGCCCCTGACAGAGGGACAGGTCAGTTACAGAGATTTCACTTTTACCTCTAGACGATTGGACTGTACTTGAAAAGATGATCATTTGGAAAGCAATTTCAAAAAGGTTTAATTATCCCTTTGCCACAAGCTGACCAACATCTTAACCAGCTGGTTTGTTTGGGTCAATGACCTGACGAGTACAGGGGGCTGGTCATAACCAACATGTCATAACCAACATCATCATATATATATATATATATATATATATATATATATATATGTGTGCCAAAAAATGTATACACATTTTAAAAGGTATTATCTATGCTGTAGCAGTAGTTTGCCGTAATCAGAAGTGTCAGGATGCTTCTTGCAATTGCAGAAGTCAAACGTGACTTCTATTCATCTTTTGTATCAGTATATATTAAAAATTAAAATTAATACAGTTTTTTTCTTTCTTAAAATGTGCATACATTTTTAGCACTGTGTGTGTATGTATGTGTATATTCACACAAATATATACAGAAACAGTTGATATATATAAATATATATCATATATCATATATCATATATATTATAGTGTGTCATATTATATATAGTATTTATAGTATAGTATATTATAGTATATAATACTATTATATAGTATACTATATACTATTATACTATATACTATACTATATAGTATATAATAGTATACTATAGTATATTATACTATTGTATATTATAATATACAATAGTATAATATTATATTATATTATATAGCATTATAGTATATAGTATATTATAGTATATTATACTAATAGTATATTATACTATTATACTATATACTATAGTATATTATATGCTATTATATATAGTGTATATTATATTATACTATATACTATTATAATACTATATACTATATATATAATACTATTATATATAATGCTAATATAGTATATATATACTATATAATACTGTATAATATTATATAGTATTTATAGTATAGTATAGTATATATTATAGTATTATATATTATATATTATATATACATAATATATATATATATATCTTATATATACATATCAAGGCTCTGAGTCCTTGATAGAAGCAAGGCCACAATACTGGGTTCCCCCAAATCATGGCTTGAATCACACATCATCCTGACCCCTGAAATGTAGCTGGGCCAGGGCATCTCCGATCATGAGCGTAGGGAAAACTGAATCAAAATATCTTTGAAATAGATAATAATTTCCTAAGCTGAATGTGATGGAAGACGTGATTCAGCAGCGCCTGGAACACTGAGGGGATGTCACACAGATAAAATAGCATTGTTATAACAAGGTTGAGATGAATTTGACTTGGCAATGAGTTTTCCATTCATCTCCCTTTTGATGAGGTCCTAGAAATTCATTTCTTGTGAACATCTGACACCCTCTCAGAGTTTTACAGAAATCAGGATACCCACAGAGCTTTAGTTTCAAATGAGAGAGGTAAGTGTCTAGGGTCAAACCCAGATGCTCACAGAATGAAAGCTAAGGTTTGAATTTAAATGAGAATGGGAAAAGTCGGTGTTGCGGGTAGAAACCTTTCATTTAGTCATAGAGAGCCATGGAAGAGAATAGCAGTGCTGAAAACTTGCTAGTGGTTAAGAAATGGGACACATGGTCTTGCTGTACCCCTTTAATAGGGTCTTTCCCCAGGGGAGGTGTGCGGGGCCTATACTTGAAAGGAAGATAATGTGTCTATAGATGAACTCTTCATTTTTGAATAAAGACATATGGTGACTCATGAGGCAAAGGAGAGTACTAGATAAGCAATTTTGGACTCTGCAATGGAGAGAGGGAATGCCAAATTAGGATGAAAACACCCAACAGTTTATCTATTTCTTAAGTCACCCTTCAATCTACATGAGTATCATGAGGTGTAAAAGACCAACTGTGGACTGTATATAACTACAAGGAGATGTGAACATTTGTTTAACTATTTTCCTGAGTTCTCCTTAATTTAGTCCCATCCAACTGAGTTGCATGGAGTATTATACTTCCTTTAGAGTATGTAGAGCAACTATAGAGAACAAGAATGGTGTTAAATGAACGAAGCATTGTCATACCAACTGTGTTTCCAAAATATTTACCCCTCTATTATCATTTTTATGTATAAGGGCTACACTCTTGGTGAAAATTTTCTGTTATTAAAAGTAACCAGTTAGAAGACTGTTAGCTAAGTTAGTACCACCTGAAAGAGTTGCATGCTTTAATTGTTCCTGGGAGGTATGCATATTAAAACCTGTCATTTCTTAAAAAAATAAAAATAAAAATAGGGCCCCAGCCCCAACTAGTACCTTTAAGGAACAAGGTCTTGTAGATTGAAGGATTTATTTTTCATACAACACAGCTACAAATAAGACTCAGGTGGATAATTTGCTATAACTCTTATTTTAATAGAAGCACTTTGTTAGATGACGAAGGAGAGTAGTAGCTACAAGAAGCTATAAATAGAAGACTATCATTGGAGATCAAGTCCTGAAGACCATGATGTTTCCCTGTTAGCATTTCTCTGATATTGCCCCTCTTAATACAATTGGTCACTTAGAGAGTGACATTACCTCTTGATGTTTTGGGATAAGCGCCGGGTGAAAACAGTGTATGCTGTCTAGGTAAGAACTGGCATGTTATCTTTGGTCTATCATCTGGATAAATGCCACATAATAGATAGGCTCATCATATGCCGATGCTCAATTAAAAAAAAAAATTGTTAAAGTATTCAGAGACCAAAGAGGCTGATACTTAAAACGGGAGCACCCCTCCCTTAAATGTAAGGTCTTTAGAACATCACAGTACTGGTGAGGAGTGGAGGTTGCCTTGAATTTTCATAGGACGTGATCTAGCGGCTCAATTTATCATCATCTAGATGTCAAGGTGTTTGGAGACCCTAACAAGGATCTGGGTTATAACAGAAACAATTTGGCCCTAAAAATTTATTATTTTGAATAATTGTATACTATGTGCTCTAAATTTACTTACTCGCAGTTGTTTTTACTAAGACATTGTTCCAATGGTTTCAAATGATGCTACCAAACTTACTACACTGTATTCCAAACTGATGTTCACTGCTCATCACACTATTACTGTGTTTCAGCCACATTCAGTGCATCTAAAAGATTGGCTTTGAACTCTTACTTTTTCCTACTGTCATTCATGGTTTTATTTTTGGTGGGTGATGTGGGGTATTAACATATTCTAGTTCCTAAACTTCATATAGTATAATTTGATAGAATAATTAAAGGGAAAAAATAAAATAAAACAAAAAAGTTTCGACCTCTTTCTTAGGCTATTCAGATTTTGGATTAATCCATACTTAAGCTGAGTATGTGGCCTTAATATTCATGCTTACCAATATTCAACACATATTCATACCAATTGATAGTTATTTCTGAATATGGACCAGGATTATTTTTTTCTTGTTCAGTTTATTCTTTTTTTAAATTTTTATTAAATTTATTGGGGTGAAATTGGTTAGTAAAATTACATAGGTTTCAAGTGTACAATTCTGTAATACATCATCTATATATTGCCTTGTGTGTTCACCACACAACATTAATTCTCCTTCCATCTCCATATATTTGACCCCCTTTACACACTTGTACCACCCCTCTGCCCCCTTACCCTCTGGTAACCAATAAACTGTTGTCTGTGTCTATGAGTTTTTGTTTGTTTGTTTGTCTTTTTCATTTATTGCTTTCAGTTTTATACTCCACATATGAGTGAAGTCATATGGTTCTCGACTTTTTCTGTCTGACCTATTTCGCTTAGCGTGATAATCTCAAGATCCATCCATGTTGTCACAAATGGCAGTATTTCATCTTATATGTATCACATCTTCGTTATCCAATTATCTATGGGAGGATACTTTGGCTGTTTCTATGTCTTGGCCATTGCGTATAATGCTGCAATGAACATAGGGATACATATATCTTTATGGATAAATGTTTTCAGATTTTTGAGGTAGATACCCAGAAGCGGGATTGCTGGTTTGTATGCTAATTATATACTTAATGTTTTGAGGAACCTCCATATTGTTTCCCATAGTGGCTGTACCAACTGGAGCAGGATCCTGTTTGTTTGTTTGCTTTTACATTAGAACCAAATTTTACAGCAAGGGGAGCTTTTTGTATTTAAAATAACATTATGTTGTCATATTTTCAATTGATTTGGTTAATTTCTAACAATAGAATTGTTCTGGGGTGACAAAATTTAAAATTGCCTGACTAATTATGGCACTCAAAGAGATCAGACCATATCTCTCAAATATGAGATGTCTGGAGGGGTCCTACATCCCAACCCGCAATAAGACAGGAATGAGAAGTTGTCAGACATAAATAGCTGGAAATGGACTTACCTTTGACAACCAGCTGCCCTCCTCCTTCAAATATAGCCACCTTTTCTACTGTCTACAGAGAGATGTGCTCTTTAGCCTGGATTTAAATTCTCTTGTAGGGTAGAAATCCAGATGGAGCATAAATTAGAACCAATTAAATGAATAGGATCAAGCCCTTAGGGTATTACTCCCTTTAAAGTGTGATTCTGAGAGGAGAAGGCCAGCTGTAAGCACATTAGCAATGGCATTGGAGGCTCAGCAGTCATTTCATTTAGCAGATCCTGTGGTTCCTCTTCATTGGGAGATGGTGAGGTGAGGTCCTGTTTGAAGCAGTGCCCATAGCGGGATGGAAATGACTTAGTAGTCTCGGCTACTCAATAGCAAAACTCTTCTAGCAAGAGGAACTATGCTTGAACTTGGCAGCCTAAGCAAAGTCTCAGCATGATGCAGGCTTAGAAAGTCAGTCTGGCCTTTACTGGCTGACTAATACTACCCCATGGTTCCTCCAAGCTAGCCTGAGGAATAGGCATTGGGATAGTGAAACTTTCCCTAAAGACACGGAAATTGTGACCACAGGATGAATGAGGCCTGATTGTGACATAGAGTTGGGAAGGCAGGCATTTTACCACTTGTGCTACACTCACGGTATAACATTGGACAGAACACTTCTATGTTTTATTTCTTTATCTTTTAAGATAATTATGAAATTTAAATAAAATGTATACAAGATGAATTCTTATTTTCATTCTTAATATGGTCACTTTTTAAATATTGGGAAAGTTTTCATTTTTCTCTACTAGCATACAGTTATTTACTAGAGATAAAGTTCCCCCCAAAGAAAAAAATAACTCATGGCAAAACAATGCCCAACTTCTGCTCCCGATAGGACAAAAGCCCCATTTTTATTCATAAAGCAGAGCACAGTAGTATAGAACCTCACATTATCTGCAAGGTCTCCACTCATCCAGCAAATATCTCGGAGGATTTACTCTGATTTGAGCATATTGTAAGGTTGAGGGTGTGAAGCAGGCACACCATGGTCTTTGCTTTTAAGAGGTTTGCAGTTTTTGTGGGATGGGAGGGGAGATAAGCAAAGTCACTGTAAGTGTTATAATAACTGGAACAGGAAGAAGAAACGAAAGTAAGGGACTGGGGTAGAGGGCTCGGGATAGCAAAGTCACATGACAAATGCAAAACAGATGGCAGAAGATGAATGGGGAAGATGGAAGAGAATTGAGGAGCAGAGATAATAAAACAAGTGGTGCAAAACCCCAAGATAATTGAGAACATGATACATGGGGAAACTCCAGTGTTCAAGTTTCCCTGGAGCAAAATATGCTGATGGAGCACAAAAGAAGACTGGTGGGGTAGGGTGGGGTCCCTCTCCTTTTATAGTCCCCTAAGTCCTGTGGAGAAATTTTGACATATCACAAGAGGAAGTGGACAAGAAGTAATTGGCTTCTTTCATGATAACAAAGCTATTTAAGTGATTCATCCAGAATTCTGAGCCACGTTTTCTGCCCATAAGATGATTTTATAAAATTAATTTTGTAAAAATGTTAGCATTGTCAATGAAAATCTAGAGGAGAAAGAAAACTAAAGTCAAGTGAAGTAAGAGCACATACAGACCTCTGGAACTACAGACCTCATGTTTTGACCTTATTTCCTTATTAAAATCATATAAGAAATAATCATGGCCATGTTTACTTTACAAAAATTCCAAATGTTATAATCAAGATGATAGCATGTGATGTCCTTGAAGCATAAGGGGGAATATTTAGTGTGACCATTTTACACTCGGATAGTGAATGTGAGGGATATAACTTAGATTCAAAGATTTCACTCCAAAAATTAAAGTTGTGTCGATGTCTTCAAGACTTCTCATTCCACTTCAAGGTCACAAGTTTGTGTGAACTGTAAAGAGTCATTCCCGAGAACCTAGATTTGAATAAGACCTGGTACATCCTAAGTAATTCTCCTTCCTCATATAATGTTTTTATCTTTTATTATCCACTTCATTTTACTTTGACTCCTAAATCTTTTGAAGTTTCAAAGAAACAAAAATAAGTATGAATCAAGTAGAGTAATGCTCCGTATTTTATCAGTTATGTAATTAGACAGTCATACCACACCCTTGAGGAGTGATTAATAAGGTCACCCTCTTATTCTTGTGTTAATCCTTATAATGATGCAATGTTGTGGTTTTAATTCTTCTAGCAATTTGATTCTAAAGAACAGAAGCACATAAAGGCCTTTCCTCTGTGAATCATAGATTCATGAAAAAAAAAGGTTTTTAAGAAAAGCAGCATCTTTATAACAAAGAAATGGAGAACTTTGCTTAGTGATGAAGCTGTGATTAAACCCATTTCTTAAAGAATTTGAGGCTACATGTGTGGGAAGAGCATGACAGAGTAAGGACAGAGGTAAGATAGGGGATTTGAAATGAGGACATCATTTCAAAACTAATTCAGCCATTGACTGATTGTTGGATACATGTAAGATGAATATTGTCTTTTTTATAGGACTATTCAATTACTTCTGAGTATTAATAATGATACATGTACCTATAGTCTGACCTAAAGTAGGCATCATTAAAAACTAGCTATTTATTAAACTGTGCTGAAGAGTCCAACTGGGGAATGTTAAGTAAGAATATTATAAATAGCAAAGCTGAGACTCAGCTTTATTGTTTGGGTACAGTTTAAGGGAGTGAGTTTGCTAGGGCTGGTCTAGACTCAGAGGATGTAGCACAAAGCAAAACGGACAAATGGTGAACTTGTAGACTGAGGTGTTTTTTAAAATGTATGTGATTGTTTGCTCCGATACTAAATAGTTCTGTTTGGTTATGTATTTTTTTTAATGATTAAGTCAACTTTTTATAATTGCTCTGTTTCCTCTCGACCAATTAGTAGCCACTCCTTCTTGCTGCCCCAGTAGTTCCTCCTATCTTCATATTGACTCCAGATAGAAAAGCAATTAGGAATCATTGGGTTTGCCTTTGAACGAACAAAATGCATATGCCTTTGAAATAAAGTAGCATCACTAACATGAAACCATGAAACGCAATATCTTTCATAAAATAATTTAGTGTCAATATATTCCTTCTAAAACTCAGGGTGTCCAATGAGTGGTGGAGTAACTCTTTGATGAGATCATAAGCATTTGGGTAGAGGTTTTTGATAACAAGCATTTTGATTGCCCTGAGGATTTCTTTCCTCTGAATTTATAATTTTCTCTAAGAAATTGATTTCCCATTTCAAAATAAGGTACAAATTGCTACATCTTGCTTTTATTTATTTTTATTTTTATTTTATTTTTTATTATATTTGTTTCAGGTATACACAATAACATAATGGTTAGCCATTTATACCCCTCACAAAGTGATATCCCCCCCAATTCTACTACCCCTCTGACATTGTATATAGCTGTTACAATACCATTGACTATATTTCCCACGCTACATCTTGCTTTTAAAATTTCAAGGGAAAGTGTCTTTGTAAAGGAAGACCTTCAAAGTTACCTATTAACTAATTAAATTGCCAACTCATATGAGGTTAGACAATTAAGTTCGTAAACTTGTTGCAATGATGTTGTTAACCTTTTTTGATATCAGAGGGATTATTCATTATGAATTTGTACCAACTGTACAAACAGTTAACCAAGTTTACTCTTTGGAAGCGCTGAGAAGGCTGCGTGAAAAAAGTTAGATGACCTGAACTTTTCACCAACAATTCATGGCTCTTGTATCACGACAATGCACCAGCTCACATGGCACTGTCTGTGAGTGAGTTTTTAGCCAGGAAACAAATAACTGTATTGGAACAGTTATTTCTCTATTCACCTGATCTGGCCCCCAATGACTTCTTTCTATACCCAAAGATAAAGGAAATATCAAAAGGAAGATATTTTGATGACATTCAGGACATCAAGAATAATACAACAACGTCTCTGATGGCCATTGCAGAAAAAGAGTTTCAAAATTGTTTTGAAGGGTGGATTAGGCTCTGGCATCGGTGCATAGCTTCCCAAGGGGAGCACTTCGAAGGTGACCGTAGTGATATTGAGCAATGAGGTATATAGCGCTTTTTCTAGGATGAGTTCGCAAACTTAATTATCCAAACTCGTATATCATTTGTCCAAGAGTGATAGTATCTATGGAATTGAGAGTTTATAAAGTTTTAGAGGGATCATTGAGCTCTACAGAAGAGAAAGCAGGGGTTCACGTTAATATGTTTCTATGATTTATTACTGTTTAGACATGGATCCATCATACGAATTAGAGGATGGCCCAGACCAAGAGAAATGTAACTCTTCCAGCCACTTTTTCCATTAGATAGTTAATAGCCCTCTTGTTGTAGACATATCTTAGAGACTAGAGAAGTGCCTGCAAATGTCCTTATGGTATGATAGCTGAGTGTTCTTCTATCACAATATTTCTTAACACCATAGAACAATTAGAGGAAGACAGAATTGCATGGTTTAAAGTTCTTTGTGTAGTTATTGATAGAGTTCATGTATGTGTAATCACCAGCAATGTAGCCAGGCATCACCAACTCTTAGTCTCCCCTCACTAGGACGTAGCAAATCTCTTAGGTTTGCTTTGCTTTGTTTTGTTTTCAAGGTGATGGTGGGAAGGGGATCTTACGGAAATACCTGCCCATGATCTAACTTCTTCTGTCTCCCACTACTAGTGTTGATAATTTCCATGTTTCAAAATCGATTTATTTATTGTGTAACTATATTTTATGCAGAGAGTCTATATCTTGAACTCTTCAACATTTGGAATGTTGGGGTTACTTACTACTTGATGACTTTTTTTCTATGCTCTCACTACAAGTAGAGGGGTTTTCTAAATAGGTTTCACACAAGACAAGTTTAATGTTAAATGTATAAATCAATAACTGTTTCAACATTTGTTGAGAGGAGATTTATTGAGGATATATGGAAAGATTGCATTGGCAGAGGCAGACAGAATGCACTCATGTGATATTTTAGAGACTAATATAAAAACAGGGTCAATTGTTTTTCTTTGAGTCCAAATGTGGCCATTATACTTCTGTGACAGCCTGTCTAATACTTTATTGCATTTATATTTTTTTACAATCTGTTTCCCTCGCCACAAGCACACAATGTGTTATATAAGATATATCTAATAAATAAGTGGGTGTCAACAAGAGGAGTAATACAATTGTCATTGGATTGAGCAGACATGATCTGGGCTTTGAAAAAAGTTGAAGAATTTAGTGTGATGAAGATGGGTTGAAAGAACATGCTAAATGGAACATGTGTAAAGACATGAAAGTGAGTATGTCAGGGTAATTCAAATCATATTAGACTGAGTATCACACTTCAATACATTTTTAAATGTTTACCATAGATTGATTCTAAAATATGTTCAAAAGATTTCTTTTCTACCCTGAGGATAGAGTGAGGTTTTTCTCTATCAGTCTACCATCAAGGTTATAATTAAGTCATTGAGTCTGTGGCCTATATTTACGATTACAATATATGATCAAGGATTATAAACACCAGGAAAATTGTATTATCACACTGTCTAATTATCACGTTAAGAGAATGACAGCAGACAAACGTTTCATCTCTTACTAGAAAGAAGAAATCTGACAGAACCTGGGAGTACACTTTGATGTTGGATTTGTATATGAAAGTATCAAAGATTGAACTATTTTCAAACAGAACATCCAATGTTGATTTCATTCAGGCAGTCAGTTTTCTGCTCCATCGTCATATTTTTCTTTGAAGTGGCATAGCCTAGAGTTTGTTGTTAGGATAAATTTATTGCAGGCAGAGCAATGAAATTCGAGAAGGTGAAAGAAAATTCAGAAGACCTCAAAGCCAACATCAAGTGTTATAAGTTGATCTCTGATGTACGTAAGGTGCTAACAGACCCAGGCAGTTAGTGTGAACGGCTGAGATAGATCAGTGGTTATTACAGTGTGGTCCTCAGACCAGTAGGCTCAGCAGCACCTGGGAAATGAAAATGCTCAGGAGGCCCTCCGGACCTACTGAATCAGAAATGCTAGGGATGGGGTTCAGCAACCTATGTTTTAACAGCACCTCCCTCCAGGTGGTTCTATTGTCCACTAAAGTTTGAGAGCCACTGGCCTAAAATAATGCACCACATGGATCTCCTGCAGCCTTTTTAGTTTTCTAATCCTGGTGGCTTTGGTTCCGGCATGATCTTTCATAGATATTCCAGTCAATTTGTAAATTCATTTCTCTGAACAATTTGTCATTTATCTATGTTCTGGATTATGCTGCTTTGTAATTGATTTATATATGTTCATTATCCTTCACTAAAAGTCTTTAAATGCCACCACAAGTTACTGTATCTCATAGAACTATATCTCCCTGGCTGCAGTCACAGGGAAGAACAAGGACCAAACTCTCAAACACGTATTGGTTTATTGACAATGCTAACCATGTCCATAATGGGTTCCATAAATGATTATAGAAGATAATAGCACAGTGAACAACTCTCTTTTATTCTCTCATCAATAGTGAAGAAGTCCCAAGTATCTCTCCCTACTCAAGTTTACAGTCAGGAAAATGCAAAAGAAAAAAGAAAGTGAGCAGATGAACTTTCCTATTGAATTATTCTCTTGGGCTGCAGAGACCACATATAGTTCAGGTATGTATGTACACTGCATGGTACAGAGCCTGGAGTGAAGGTCCCCCATGTTCATAACTTAGGCTTTTAAGACTGATAGAAAAAAAAAGACAGCTCTAGTGTTGTTACCAAGGAGATCTGAATTTCAACTGAGGTTTGTGTAGTGGCTGTGAAAAGACTGAATTCAGATCAAATGTTAGTGTCTAACCCACAAGTTACTTAATGTCTTTGTAACTCAGTTTCCTCATTTAAAAAGTGAAAATAGTAATGCTTCAACAGTAATTTTGAGTTTTAAGTAGAGAATCTCAAGCTATTAGTAAAGATTGAAATAATGAAATTTGATGCTATTTACCTCTATCAGTGTTCTCCAGAGAAATGGAAGCAATAGTGTGTGTGTGTGTGTGTGTGTGTGTGTATGTGAGATATATATATATATATATATATATATATATATATATATATATATATATATATATGTATGTATATATATACATATATACACAGATATGTATTAAAATATATATGTTATGTGTAACATACATATATATATATTACAATTATACATACACTTGTGTGTGTGTGTATGTAGATGTGGAGAGAGAGAGAGAGAGAGAGAGAGAGAGAGAGATTGAGAGGGAAAGACTTATTTTAAAGTTTGCAGAGCAGGTCAGCAGGCTGGAGACCCCGGGGAGTTACTGTTACCCCTTGAGTCCAAAGGCCGTCTGGAGGCTGAATCTATCCTTCCTCTAGAGGATCTCAATCACTTTATTTTAAGGACTTCAACTAATAGGGTGAGGCCCACACATATTGTGGGGGGAAATCTTTACTCAGAATCTAAACCCATATATGATCAAACATCTGGGCACCATAGCCCAGCCAAGTTGATACATAAAATGTACTACCACACTGAGTAAATCATGTAAATCCCTGGACTGTTCCCTGCTAATAGGTTATGCCATAAGGATTTTCATACTTTTGTGAACCGATGACATTCAGCCCTTTTCTTTTCCTTAAAGCATGTTGGAACACAGGGTTTAGCTAATTGTGGATGGGGAGACAAAAGAGAAACAGGAATTGGAGCCTGGACAGATCAGCCAGGATACAGTAGACCTCTAGGAAAGTCTCAACTGAAGAAGGTGTGAGAGAATCAGGGCCCCCCACTGATCTTTCTCTATGTCCCAGTGACTCGGGAAACAGCATGTTGACATGGCAATGTTAAAAAATGGTGAAGTCCTCACACTTGGCACCAACAAGGCATAATGGGGTAGTAAACAGATGGGGATAATCTGTACTCTACTTTTTCTTCTCTGCTCTTCTGGTGCCAGAAGTTCTCACCAGGCAGCTGAGTTTCAGTTCCCACCATCTAGCAGCAGGTCGGTAGGAGTCAGGCTTCCACAATTCCTTCTCAGGTGTCAGCAAGGCCCAGCAGGGAAATAAAAGTCCCCAGCACCCCGACTTAAGGTCAACAGGGAAGTTTGAGTTGGTGCCAAACTTGCTGGCATGGTTCTGTCTGGCAGAGCCTTGTGGAAAGGAAAAGTTTCCAGCATGGGAGCCCAGCTTTCCTTCAGTCTAATTCTCATTCTTGCAATGCAGCCCCCAGACCTGCCGCATCAGCACCCCTTGGAAATGTGTTAGAAACTCAAATTCTCAGGCTACTCCAGCTCACACCATCCTCAGGCTATACTTCAATAGGTTAACTATATGCTAAGAAAGATTAAATAGGATCCATAATTTCACAAAATAATACTCAAAATGTCCAAAGCACAATAGAAAATGACTTATAATACCAAGAAACAGGAAAATCACAACTCGAATGAGATCAATCAACATAGATGACTCAGAGGTTGGAATTCTCTGGCATGAATTTTAAAGCAGTCATCATAAGAATCCTTCAACAAGTAATTACAAACTCCATTATAACAAATGAAAAAGATAGAAAATATCAGCAAAGAATTAAAATTAAGAAACAATTGCAAGTATTAGAACTGAAAAAATAATATAATTGAAATTAAAAACTCAGTGGATGGGCTCAACCATAGAGTAGAGATAACAGAGGAGAATTGAAGCTGAGGATGGAGCAATAGAATTTACCCAAACTTAACAGGAGAGAGAAAATGCTCTTGAAAATGATTAACGGTCTCAGAGACTTGTGGGAGAACAATGAAAGAGCTAACATTCATGTGATTAGAGTTGCAGAAGGAAAGCGGTGGGGGAGGGAGGGGGGAGGAGAGAGAGAGAGAGAGAGAGAGAGAGAGAGAGAGAGAGAGAGAGAGAGAGAGGAGGGAGAGAGATTAATAAGGGATTTGAATAAATAATGTCTGAAAACTTCCCAAATTTGACAAAAGACATAAACACAGATTCAAAAAACTTAGAGAATACAAGATTGGATAAATCCAAAGAAATCCATGCTAAGACACATCATAATGAAAACTAAAGACAAAGAAAAAAAGTCTTGAAAGTAGCCAGAGAAGAACAACACATAATTTATAGGGGAACACCAACTCAATAACAGTATTATTTTCATCTGATAGCACAAAGGCCAGAAGACAGTGGCACATGTTTTCAAGTGCTGAAAGAAAAGACCTGTCAACTATGCATTCTATATCCACTAAAATTACCCTTTAGGAATAAAGGGGATATAAAGACATGCTCAGATGAAGTAAAGTTAAGAGAATTTGTTGCTTGCAAACCAACTCATAAAGAATAACTAAAAAGACTTTTTCTAAACAGAAAGTAAACTTTGCAGAGACTGGCTAGCTGGTCTTCATACCTGTCTTGACTTCATCCAAAGGATACGGCTAGAACTCATTTCCAGCATCCCTTATTCTGAAAAGTGATTATGTAATTCATTTGAAGCCAACAGAATATGATCTTCACTATTTTGAGGCTAATTTTATATTTTAAAAAATCTTCCATTTTTGGTTTTCTAATGTTGATTCTTTTTTCAGTGGCTTGAGTTGGAAAAACAACATGAAAAGAGTTTAAATCCCTGAACCCCCACTTGGAGTAGAGCTACCTATCAATTTCGATAAGCCATTTTGGAAATAGAAATACATATTTACCATTGGGTATCAGCCATTATACATTTTTCATTTATTGTTGCTGTTACAGCAGTTGTATAGATTAAATAGACCAAAATAACTAATTAAGGGGTAGAGAGCACTAAATGAGAGTGCCTACACTATTTTATCATTAAGTGTTTGTTCCTTCATCTTTTACTAAGAACAGATAATCTTTAAAGAATCAGGAAAGCAGCAGATATCTGTTTTATCTGTCTTAGTAGGAAAGATTAAACAAAAAAAAAATAGTTTCTCTCCTAACATATAACTGTGATTCATTTCACTGGGATAAAAAGAAGTTATGTTCAGATTGAAAGGGCAAGTAATTTCACTTTAGGGAAGTTATATAAGAGTGTGTTGTCAGAACAAAGGGATTTATGGTCATTGAGTTTTTGTAGCTCGGTGGATTGGGGTGGCAAGAAGAAAGAAGAGAAACCTAGAACTGATTTGCTTAGGTTGTACCTCTGGTTGGTCTTGCCTCCGATGAAGATGGTGAAAAAAAACTCTATAATGGGCAATATCAAAAAGGATACTTTGCAGAGGTGCCAAGTTAATGGGGATGGAATAAATAGAGGAGTGAAGGAGAATATGCATGTTTGTCAAACTGCATTATCTTAATAAATTTACGCTGCACAGTAAATAAAAATTGTTGCTTGTGTGCTCTGGTATACATAGACTAATGAGACAATCAATTAGATCTAATAAAGAAGCCCACTGTTTTGACTTCTCTGATTTTTTTTTGAAAGAGCTTTGAGGGTTTTATTTGTTCTGTTTGTTTGTTTGTTTGTTTTAATATATAGCTTGTTTGTTTATTTGTTTTAATACATAGCTTCCTGCAAATGTATTTGTGTATGTGTTGCATGTTTATGTGTTTGAGAGAGAGAAAGAAAGATGGAAGGAGAAACAGAGAGAAAGATTATTACGTTACATTTTCCTTCTTTCTATTTAAACCAAAGCCCTAGAAATATAAGAATATAAAGGGGAACAGAAGGACTGTTTTTCTAAGCACCCCACAAACAAAGGACTTTTAACCATCAAATTAAGTTAGCAATTCCTATTCTCCTTGCAGTAAGCCAAGAGATCAACAGTAACGCTGGGAAATAGTTTCTCTGACCTTGAATGCATTTGTTAAGCCATTGCCTGAGCTGAATTTCCTTGAGATGTTAAGTGGAACTCTGCCAAGATGTGCCAGAAGGAGACAGGGATGTGCTTCTCTATGGGACCTGTGCAGTGAATCTGAGAAGGTGTTTGTGAGGTCTTGAGAACTATTGTTTTGTATCAACAGGGGGAAATCCACAGAGCTTCTGTTTTAAGACATCGTGTTCAATAGTTAAGCATTTCTTTCAAGCCTTACCATATTGCTTTCATTTAGGAGTCCCCATTCTTTGGGAAGGCATAGTGGTGCGAAGACAATGTGTGGAGCCACATCAAAGATGATAAAGATCATGGCCAAGAGACATTTTAGATGATGTGAATGAATAAAAGCTGCTTTTCAAAAAACAAGGGGTTTTTTTTGTTTGTTTTGTTTTGTTTTGTTTTCGTTGATGTACTGCCATAGATTGAGAGTGGCAACATTTTACTTCCTGTTGCTGAAATTGTGGGATTCTGGTGGGGTAGAAAAAGTGGAAGTCAGGGTTGTGTGTATGAAAAGAATGGCTTGGCACCTTGTTTTTGTACAGCTCCATTCAAATTAAAGTCCTTGTTTCTGAGAAATGCCTGGGTTATTCAGAAGTAATGCCTTGCTATGGGTTTTGAAACACGTTCCATAATAATTTAATTTGTCCTAGAACAAGAGCCTTGTTGGAAAAGAGTGTGGGTGGTCATCATGAATGGGGTACAACAGTGGCCAAATATTCTAACAGAGGAAAGCCTGGGGCCTCAGAACATTGGAATAAGACGATTCCCAAGAAGCAAATGGCTCCTCTTCAGGACAAATTAAAAACTCAGTTCTCATTATGAACATCATGATAATCTACACATACAATTCAATCTGGACAAACAGAGGATTTCACTGACCCCATTTTCTTTTCCACTTCCTACATGGATTTTGGTATTTCTTGGACCAATGAAAAACAGACTTAATGATGTAGCAATTAATATTCAGTTAAAGCTTTACATGTAGAACACCATATTCACATAAAC
Source organism: Rhinolophus hipposideros (assembly GCF_964194185.1). Lineage (NCBI taxonomy): Eukaryota > Metazoa > Chordata > Mammalia > Chiroptera > Rhinolophidae > Rhinolophus > Rhinolophus hipposideros. The sequence continues at coordinate 28,124,756 of NC_138068.1, forward strand.
TAAACCATCGTTATTCATTAAAACATTTCACTATACTGAAGGATAGATCACGATATATCCTCTTGTAAATACTCATATATTCATCACTCAGCTTAAGAATTAAAATATTACAAACATCTGTGAAGCCCTTGTGTCACCTTCCTCATTTATAGCCTCCTCTCTACACTTCCACCTTGGGAGTAATGACAGTGTTATCCAATCTTAGTGATCAGCTTTATGATAAGTTCTGTTACCCTCATCCCCACTTCAACATTTAGTTCATTAAAAAAAAAAAAAAAAAAAAAAAAAAAAAAAAAAAAAAAGTTTAGGCTGACTTCCTAATGTAGGTAAACTAACATCGTTGAAGTAGAACTTAAATACCTACGTTAGGAGTCCAAAGTCTCATATTCCTTATCTCACACCATGAGCTTATCTCTTTAGATCCTAAAGCATTTCATTACTAAGAAGACCCTAGTATGGCTCAACAGTGTGGACAAGCTATGAAAAGATAAAATACCACTAAGAACTTCTATAAAAATCTTATTTGACCTTCAAGGGTCTATTAAAACCATAACCTTCCAAAAGTACTGATTAATAGACCAAAACCAAATTAATTTATTATATATTTGGACAAGAAAGTGGGTGAGTAGTATTTTGTCATCAATAATAATAGTTATTAAGATGGAGTATGGGCTGTGTGGCAGTTACTATACTAAGCACTTTATATGCATGTCTTACTTTAATTGTTATGTCACTTTTTTGAAATTAGTATCATTGTTCTTCCCATTTTACAGATAAGTAACCTGAGGCCCAATATAAATGACATTAAATAGCACAAAACAAGTCAGCTCTCCTATCTCCTATCTGTTTTTACAATTCTTTCTTTTATCAAATATTGATTGACCACCTACCATGGGCCAACTCCTTCTTCCAGAGCAGCACTGTCCAAAAGAAATATAATGCAAGTAGCATATTCTATTACAAACTTTCAGTAGCCACATAAACAGTAGAAGAGAAACAGGGCAAATTAATTTTAATTCATAGATTTTATTTAACTCTATTCAAACTAGTATGATTTCAACATATGTGTGATATTTTACATTTTTTTCTTACCAAGTCTGAAAGCTAGTGTGTGTTTTACACTCACAACACATCTTTGTTCAAACTAACCATATTTCAAGAGCTCAATAGCTACCTATGGCTAGTGGCTACTTTATTGGACAGCACGTGGCTAGTAACTTGGGATACAGAATTGGTTAACAAAACAAAATTCCTTGCCATTGTGAAATGTGGTTAAGTTCAAAACAGTAATGAAGGTGCGTGCTTACTGCATTGAAGGAGGAGTGAGGGTGGAGAGGTAATGAGGGATCAGGTTAGGTGGGGCCTCCCAAGTCACTATAAGGACTTTGAATTTTACTGAGTCGTATAGGCATTCTTTGGAGAGTTTCATATAGAGTGATATGATATGACTTGAACAGGGTCTCTTCAGATGCAAATTGAGATAGGTATTGGGGAACTGGGGGAGAAGCCAGCAGGCTAGTTAAGAGATAACTGCAATAGTCTAAGTGAGGTGTCATAGCTTGGAATATTGTGGTAACAGTGGAGGTGGTTAGATTTGGTTGGATTCTGCATATGTTTTACCTAATAGTTAAAATATGAATTTGAAATGTACAATGAGTTCTTGCTAATTAATGTGAAGAGAAATAATTCCAAACCTGTAAATATGGCTAAGTGGATGGTTACATTTTCTTTTAAGGATTATTTGATCTTCTAAGAGAAGTTACCATTGGTTGACGTTGCTATAGTCTGTGAATTAAAGGTATGTGCTTTTTGAAGTTACATGATAACTTGTTGATCTCTGAGTGGTGGAGATACAAATGAGCTCTAGTTCACAGAAAGGAAACCCTAAAGAATATGATATGTTGTCCTGTAAGGCATTAACCAGCTTTGTACCTAGCCTAATAATCTTATTCTAATGCTCTTATATTAAATTGCTTATAAATATTCAGCTTCTCAAATGTTCATTGAGCCACTCAACATTTCAGTGAGTTCCACATTTATTTATGGGTTTAACAGTATCTTTGACAAATGTGTTTTTTTTCTAATTTTTGTGAGCCATGCTTTAAACTTTTATTGAAATTTATTCTTTGAAACTAATGACACCAACAATAGATTCAGATAGACTTTTGTGTATTATCTATAACATCAATGATCATCACTTTCATCTCCTTTCAAATTCTAGGTTCCCATGCTCTAAGAGAAAACACTTAATGCCCTTTTCTCCTTCCCTCCTTCTTACTACTCCTATTCTTGACTTTTTCCTGTTTCCGATCCTGGTTCCAAGCCAGCTTCTGCTGCCCTCACTTTCTTTCCTACCTCACTAACCCCAGAGGATGTAATTCTCAGCTATCTTGCTGCTACCCTAAGACTCTTGCATTTTTGCCCCTTTAAGCCCCTAATAGTCAGGTCATTCAAATATCTCCATCACCTCCAAATCCAAAGCCACAGAACCTGCTGAACTAGTACAGTAGCTCCTCTTCTAAACTTTTCTATCTCTGTTCTGGTGCCAACTCACATTATTAACAGTGCACCCTCTCTAATCCATCAATCTTTCCTTATCTCTCCCCTTCTCATGAGTTTATTTATTTATTTTTTACATTTCCCAATACTGTTTTAATTAATATTTTTTGTTTTAATTACAGTTGACATACAATACACTAGTAGTTTGACATACAATATAATAGTATGTCATACAATATAATTGTATTGACATACAATATAATAGTAGTTTCAGGTATACAACATAGTGATTACAAATTTATATAACATATAAGGTGATTACCTCAATAAAGCTAGTAAATATCTGACACCATAGATAGTTATTACAATATTACTCACTATATTCCTTATGCTGTATTTTACATCCCCATGACTACTGTGCAACACCAATTTGTACTTCTTAATTCCTTCCCCTTTTTCACCTATTCCCCCAACTCTCTCCCAACTGACAAGCCTCAAAATGTTCTTTATATCTATGAGTTTGTTTCTGTTTCATTTGTTTATCTTGTTCTTTAGATTCCACATCTAAGTGAAATCACATTTCATCTGTCTGACTTACTCCACTCAGGATAATACCTTCTAGGTCCATCCATGTTGTTGCAGATGGCAAGATTTCATTCTCCTTTATGGCTGAGTAATATTTCATTGTATATATGTACCACCTCTTTATTCATTCATCCATTGATGCACAGCCAGGCTGCCTCCATGTCTTGGCTATTGTAAATAATGTTCCAATGAATATATGGATGCGCATGTCTCTTCAAAGCAGTTTTTTTGGTTTCTTTGGATAGATCCCCAGAAATGGGATTTCCGGGCCCTTCTTTGATTCTTGTTATCAAAGCCTTTGTTTTAAAGTCTATTTTGTCTGGTAAAAGTATCGATAGCCAAGCTTTTATTTTTTACATTTTACCTTCATGAAATATCTTTTTCCATCCCTTTACTTTCAGTCTGTGTGAGCCTTTCCATCTAAAGTGAGTATCTTGTAGGCAGCATATGTGAGGATCTTGTATTTTTATCCATTCAGCCACCCTATGTCTTTTGATTGGAACATTTAATCCATTGACATGGAAAACAGTTGTTGATAGATGTGTAGTTATCGCCACTTTATTATTCATATATATATATTTATTTTTTATTTTTTTTCTTCTTCTTCTTTTTCTTCTTAAAGAAGTTCCTCTAACATTTCTTTTAATACTGGTTTGGTGGTGATGAGCTCCTTTAACATTTTCTTGTCTGGGAAACTCTTTGTCCTTCAATTCTAAATGATAGCTTTGTACGTGGGGAGTGGGGTGCGGGGCGGGGAAGGTAATCTTGGTTGTAGTTCCTCGCTTTTCATTATTTTGAATATTTCCTGCCAATCCCTTCTGGCCTGCAAAGTTTCTGTTGATTAATCAGCTGATAGTCTTATGGGAGCTCCCTGGTAGGTAACTAAATGCTTTTAAGATTCTCTTTTTGTCCTTAACCTTTGGCATTTTAATTATGACGTGTCTTGGTATGGGCTTCTTTGGGTTCATCTTGTCGGGGACTCTATACACGTTCTAGGCTTGTGTGTTTATTTCCTATCCAACTTAGGGAAGTTTTCTGTCATTATTTCTTCAAATAGATTTTCAATTCCTTGCTCTCTCTCTTCTCCTGGAACACCTATGATGTGAATATTGGTACACTTGATGTTGTCCCAGAAGTCCTTAAACTATCCTTATTTTTTTTTATTCTTTTGTTCTTTTTGCTGTTTTGATGGGCTGTTTTCTGCTACTTTATCTTCTAAATTATTGATTTGATCCTCTGCTTCATCTAATCTACTGTTGATTCCCTCTAATGTGTTTTTCATTTAAGTTATTTTATTCTTCATTTCTGACTGGTACTTTTTTATGTATTCTCCCTCCATTTTTATGTTTTCTATCTCTTTGTTGAAATTCTCCCTGAGATCACTGAGCATCCTTATAACCAGTGTTTGGACCTGTGCGTCCAGTAGATTACTTATCTCCAATTCGCTTAGTTCTTTTTCTGGAACTTTGTCCTGTTCTTTCATTTGGAACATGTTTCTTTGTCTTCCTATTTTGGCTGCCTTTCTGTGTTTGTTTCTATGTATTAGGTAGAGCTGCTATGTCTCGCAATCTTAGTAGAGTGTCATTATGTATGGTGCAGTCTCTCTGGTCACCTGAACCAGGTTTTCCAGGTATGACCCTTATGTAGATTGTGTGTGCCCTCCTATTGTAGTTGAACCTTGGTTGCTGTTTCCATGTCAATGGGAGGGATTGACCCTTGGGATGATTGGTTGTGAGGGCTGGCCATGACGACAGTGGAGGAGCTGATGTGCAGGGGCTGACCCTACACTCCAGGGTTCACTTTAGCAGGGCTCTGGTGCCTGTCCAATCTGCCCTTTAGGTGTTGTCCTTGGAGGTGTCTGGGTCGTGCTCCAGTGAGATACAAAGCCAGCCGCCCATCATGCTGGCCCCATGGCCTTCTGGGAGGTGTCCCACTGCAGACCAAGTTCAACCACAGCCTGTGCCCTGCTCAGGGCTGCCTAGAATGAACCAAAAACCAATCCTCAGATGGCTGCTACCATTGTTGGGCTTAGAGTTGCTTGGGAGAAGCCAAGCCTCAAAACAAGGATGGCTACTACCGTTGCCAGGTATTAGGCTGTTCAGTAAGATGTATGGGGTATGCCGAGGCCAGATGCTACTTGTTTGGAATTTGTGAACCTTTGATAGATTTTAGGAAAGTCTGCAGTTTGAGCCAAGATAGGCCATTTGTATGGAAAAGCCACTGGAAGAGATTTGGATGTGGTGGGGTCTCAGGGCATTATGAGGGCAGTGTGAATAGTGTTGTTAGCCAGGCTGATGAAGACTCAGATATGGTACCCACCTGCATCTGCACGCTAGGTGGGGGAGGGGTGAACAAAGGAATAATGGCATCTTCCAGAACTTCTGTCTGAGAGGAAGTTGCCCCTTCAGCCCCTCAGGCTGAAACCAGACAATTCAGTTCCTCCCTTTACGTCCCTGGCACTATATAAGCTGCTTCCCCAGCACTGGAGCTGTGGGCGAGTGTTCTTTATCAAGTCAGTTCATGTGTGGGCCCTTTGAGAGGATCACCTGGGACTCCAGGAGCCCTCAATCTCAGCCAGAAGTTGTGGGGACTTTTCTTCAGGTATGAAACCCTGGGTTGGGGATGTCAGTGTGGAGGTGGGACCTCGCACTCCTCAGGGGTACCTCCACAGCTGAGATACTCCTCCCAATTTTGAACTATCACATGTGGGTGTGGTACCAGCCTGTCCCTGTCTCTGCCCCTCCTACCAGTCTCGACGTGACTTCTTCTGTATATCCTTAGTGGTAGGACTTCTGTTCATGTAGACTTCAGGTGATTCTCAATGATGGTTGTTCTGCAGTTTAGTTGTAATTTTGATGTGGTCATGAGATAAGGCAAGCATAGCATTTACCTACCTGGCCATCTTGACCGGAAGTTCCCCTTTCCTTCAATGTGTTGAATTTGTCTCAAGTTGCAAATCTAGCTCCTCTGAAGGATAAGCAGGCTTTTGAATAATCTCACTACCGCCTGCTGTTTAATGGATTTTTTTCAATTCACTCTTTCATTCATCTCCAAAATATATAATATCAGCTGTTTTGCTGCTACCTTCAGACTCTTGCATTTTTGCCCCTGTGTGTTTTCTCTAGGCTCCTAATAAACAGGTGATTCAGATGTCTGCAGTGTACCCTAGTATTCGAAACTCTAAAAGAAAAAAAATGTCAATCTAGAATCCTATATCTAGCAAAACTGTACTTCAAAAGTGAGAGAGAAATTAAGACATTGTAAAGATTATTAGTTCTTCTGCCAGTTCAAATCTATCATTGATTCCTTTTAGGGAATTTTGAATTTTAGTTATGTTTCAATTTTAGAATTTCCATCGGTTCTTTTTATAATTTCTATCTCTTTATTGTTATTCTCTGTTTGATGCAACATTGTCATCATACCTTCTTTTACTTCCATAATGATGGTTTCCTTTTGTTCTTTGAACATATTTATAATTTTATGATGACTGCTTTGAAGTCTTTGTTAAATCGGACATCAGTTTGATCTCACAGGTACTTTCAGTTGCTTTTTATTTTTACAGTATATGGATCATACTTTTGTATATCTTCGCATGTGTCATAATTTTTGTTGGAAACTGGAAATTTTAGATAATATATTGAGCAACTCTGGGTACAAATTCCCCACTTCAGGGCTTGTTATTACTATTTGCTTGTTTACTTGATTAGAGACTGGATAGATTATTTTGGTGAAGTCCATTTTGCCCTTCCCCCTCCCCCATGGTGTGAAGCCTCTAATGTTGTTCTTCAGAAGATGTAGTCTTAGGTATGCCCAGTCTCCCTAGGATAACAGTAGCTTTGATAGGGCTCTTTGATTCTCTCTCATTTTAATTAAAAAAATTTTTTTTTTTCTTTGTCTTTCCCAGACCGCACCCGGATGTCAGGATCCACAAACTGCCTACTGATTGCTCTCTTGTTTTCAATAAAGCCTTCGAGGTATAAATTGCTCTAGGGACTTATCCAATCAAATTTTGGTTCTTTTGAAGGGATAGTCCTGAGGTTAGAGGTTGAGGTTTGTTATTATCCCAACAGGGCTCTTTCCAGCTGTCTCTTTCACTAGTTCTCATTGGCAAACCAGCCAGCCTACAGTTTAGCCTGCATCTCCAATGAATCTAACAGTCTTCTCCCAATTGCTGTTCACCACAACCTCCACTTTGTTTGAAAGCTTCCTTAGGCTTGAACTTTTCTATGCACTGTTCCAACTGAAGTCATTTCTATTGGGAAGAGATTCAGAGCAATGAAGGGTACATTTACAATCGGCAAAGACTTATAGGTTGTTGTTGCTCTTTTCTTGTCATGAGTAATAAAAAAATGTAAATTTATCATGTAAACATTTCCCCTTTTGTGTTTATATTATTTACATAAACAAACATTTTGATAAATATTTTTTAGTCCTAGGAACTGTTCAAGGTGCTCAAAAATATTAGCTTGCTTGACTTTCATGTAGCCTGTGAAGCATACATACATAATGAGTAATAGCGTTGAGGCTGAACACAGAAAGTCTGACTACAAAGTCCCGATTTCTAATCACTACACCATGCTACATACTCGTGTATGCAGGTTGTGATTCAAAATGTATGCATACTTGTATGGTGCAAAACAATGACTACTTTTGCAGAGAAAAACTCATGGTTCAGACACTTACTAATTTAGCCCACATGTTCTTATCTGTGAAGTAACAAGAATGACTACCTAATTTTGTTCAGCTAAATAAACAAATTCATGTGCATGAAGAGCCTGATAAGATGCCAAACTTAAATAAATATTGATTATTTTACTTTACCCTTCAGATGGTATTTTGCTATTTATTTTTATTTCTTCTTTATGGACATCCCTCTAATTTGTCCTTTCTTATTTTCCACAACTTAAAAGAGATCATCCGCTGATTAAAGATGCAGAAGCTAAAAGAAAGACATCTTTTTTTTTTTTTTTTTAATTGGGGAAGGGGAACAGTGTGTACTTCCAGGACTTTTCCAAGTCAAGTTGTTGTCCTTTCAACACTAGTTGGGAAGGGCACAGCTCAGATCCAGGTCCAGTTGCCATTGTTAGTTGAAGGGGGCATAGCCCACCATCCCTTACGAGAGTCTAAGAGTCAAACCGGCAACCTTGTGGTTGAGAGGACGTGCTCCAACCAACTGAGCCATCTGGCCACTCAGGAGCTGAGCGGCAGCTCATTGACTTTATTCTAGTTGTGGAGGGCGCAGCTTGCTGGCCCAAGTGGGAATCAAACTGGCAGCCCCGTTGCCCAGAGCTCACGCTCTAATCAGACAGGTGAGCCACCTGTCTCCCCAAGAAAAGACATCTTAAACTGTCCAAGTCACTGTGATAACACATTAATGAAGAAGCAAGGAATAAGGAATATAGAACAAGCACATAATGCTTAAATATTGCAAAAGGAGAAGGAAATGTCTTATATTGATTAGGTAAGTCCTAAAATGAAGGACCTTCCTTCTTTCCTTCCCTACACTCTGAGTTTCTCTCTTTCACAGGATCTCTGTTATTCTTGATTCCTGGCTACTCTGTTGCTTCCTAATGGCCTATTTTCTCTTGTCCAAAGCACTTGGGGATCCAGTTTTGTTTCTCTAGACCTGTAGTCCTCAAAGAGTGTTCTGTGGCCCAGTAGGATCAGCACCACTTGAGAACTTGTTAGAAATACAGACATACTGAGGCAGGAACACCAGTGGCTGGGGCCTAGCAATGTCCTTCAACAAATCCTTCCATTGATTATGATGTGGTCTACAGTTTGAGAAAAACTGCTTTGGACAATTACCACTGTTTCCACTGGGCAGAGCTCTTTTGTGCATGCATTTTTGGCCAGGAAGCCCTGGGGTGGGGTTGGGGGCACTTTTGAATTAAATGTCCACTCATGGTCACAGGAATTGCCTTGTGCTGCACTGGTGAACAGTAAACTAATCAGCATTGCCAGAATCCCACCAGAAGTTAATCAGATGATTGCCCTTCCAGCCTAAACAATAGCACATATTATCATCCTGCATTTAGGAGGTGACCACCATCCTCCACTCTCTGGATTCCAGGCTCATTATCTTTCTTTGGGTTCCTGGAAGTAGACTAATTTGCTACTGCCCTTGGCCTTTGCCCATACTGTTCCCTGTGTCTGAAATTCTTTTTCTCCTTCTGTTTACTTTGTTAACCCTGACTTTCTCTTCAGACTTCAGCTTAAGCTTTAATTCCTTGAGTGTAGCATTTTCTAAGCCCATCATTGAACTTAGGTTATTTCTTTTTCCTTCCTTCCTTCCTTCCCTCTTTCCTTCCTTCCTTCCTTCCTTCCTTCCTTCCTTCCTTCCTTCCTTCCTTTTACCTCTCACCGAACTATTTCAGTTTGCAATCATACTTTCTTTATGGGGCACTTGAATTCATATCTGTCTCCTTTGGGAGACTCCACTTTCTATGAAGACTAAGAGTGAATTTGTTTTGTTCACAAATGCATCCTCAGTTGGGGCACTCAACGAATATATGTAAATAAATAAGTGAAAGACAAAAATTCTAGTTTATTAACATTTTGTGTTATCTAGTAGTTAATTCATGACTATGTGAAGAAATACCGTTTTAGTTTTTGATTGCATCAATTTGACAGATTATTATTGAGCACTTATTATGTGCCAGACATACTGTGAGTGCTGGGATAGAAAAGTGAAAAAAGAAAAAAATAGCAGATCTCATGGAGCTTACATTCTAATTTCTATTAAAGGCCTAGGAATGAAGCTAGATTGCTGAAAATTGCATTTGTAACTTCTCTAACAATTCATAAAAAATCTGAATTACAATTAAACTCAGTTAAAGATAATATCGTTAGTATAGTTAAAGAGAAAAATCACTGGTCTCCAACACACATTTCCAAAATGTAAAAAAAAAAAAAAAAAAGAAAAGAAAAAAAAAGTTCTAATGTTAACAATAGCTTCAGTGGAAATATATATTTATATTTCAAAAATAAAATTTTATTTTAAAATGTAATGATTTCTGTTTCTTGCCAGTGGAATACTAATGGTAGAGAGACTTTTGGGAGAGTAGTTTACAATGAATGAGAACAAGTCTTTGATTCAGTTGGCCAAGTTTATTTTTAAAGGGAATTAGCTGCTCTTTAAGAGGTGAGCTGGGAGGGGAGATAGAGAAAAAAACTGCTGATCACACTGGCAAATGCACATGTACATAATTTACACAAACAAATACATTACCTTCAATTAACAAAGCAGAATATTTAACGTCTCTAGAAACTGGTTTTCCTGGCATTGGTTTTTCAGCCCTATTCCAAATTGCTCAGGTATTAGCCTCCATGGCCCAAATCAGAAATAAAGAAACTGCTTGGGGGGATATTTGATCCACTGTTTTCTAGAGTTGTAACTTGTTAAACTGCCTGATAATTCTCTTATGACCATTTGGTCAGCCCCGATTATTCCTACGTCTATGCAGCAGCTGCCCAGAGTTCGTAGCAAGAGGCACAAACAGAAAGGCAGCTGGGCCCTCTCCATTACCTGAAGCTCCTCGCACCTACGTAGTTCACTTTTCTCTCTTCCGTTCCTCTGTTTGGAAGTAACTTATTGTTCTTAATTAGTTCAAATATAATGTGTGGCATCCCAGTCTTGCCAAACAGAAGGAATTCTCCAAATCAAGGAGTGACTCCTCACTCATGAAAATTAAAGATTAAAAACATATTACTCAAGACAATTTAATCTTTCCTAAGTGAGAAGCATTTTAAAATTTTGAAACCTGTTACATTGGAAAGTTGGCATTGCTGGTTTTTCAGTCATTATTATCTAAGTCAGACACAACAGAAAGAAAGGAAGAAGCAGGAAGGAAGGCAGAAAGGGAGGGAGACGTGAGGCAGGGAGAGGTGAGGGAAGGAAGAGGGAGGAAAGAGATAAGGAAGGTAAAGTAAGAAAGGAGAGAGAGAGAGAGAGAGAGAGAGAGAGAGAGAGAGAGAGAGAAGGAGGAGGAGGAGGAGGAGGAGGAGGAGGAGGAGGAGGAGGAGGAGGAGAAGAACCCCCAGACCACACCCCTGTATCAGGTCAAACCCTTTAGGGAGATTTTGTAAGTTTTAATATGTGTCCTCCTATTACTGTAACTCCTTTTTTTTTCATTACAAATGAAAACCTGGCATGTCTTTGAAGTATTAACTGCATCAAAGACTTGCTCCCATTAATTTTAAATTACACTCTAAAAGCCTGTCTACAGTTAGCAGTTCATGAAAAGGATGCCCTGTTTTGCAGTCTCCTGGGTTCTCAAAGCAGAAGAACCTTTTAATAGATCTTCCGGCATTTCTGCATCAAATAATAGTGAGCCGAAAATGGCTACATCTATTAGAGATCCATGCGGCAGATGGAACTGAAGAAATGCATCTAGCTCACACTCCGGGGTTCTGGATTTAGAAGAGAACCAGAAATTGAGGAACTAAATTTGTACTTGAAGCCAAAAAAATTACTATTGATTGGTTTCTGTGGCAGTCAGAGTGACAGCAAAATATTCTTGGGCACAAACTAACATTTTTAGGGTATTTTAAAAATTCAAGTTGTAACAAAATATTGTTAGACAGGCAGATTTGAAGGAGTCAAATATCTTGAGTCGAAAGAGTTGAAAAAAATTAATTTTCTCTCTAAATCTATGCTGAACTTATTAAACAGATTAATTTGTTTCATGTTTTTATGTTCTTCCTGTGCAAAATGTTCATATCTGTTTGTATCATTATTTAACTATACTTTATATCAAGAGGTGTGGCCCATATCTTAATTTTATTCTTCCATCAACGTCTTGTTACTTTGTGCAGATTAAAGAATCAGACATTGATAGTCTGAAAATAATCCATCATATAGCTGAAGACCAGTGTTAAGTATCCCCTTAACTTTCTCTTGTAAACAATACATATTTAATAGCTTTTAACCAGGCAACATTTGTGCATACAGATAAATTCAGGGGAGTGATGATAAGATCACCAGATTTGTGGGATTCTATCAAAATGATTTTGGGAAAAATAAATCGACTTCATTGTTTAGAAGACAACCAATTAAACTGCATTATCTGGGTCTTTTTATTTAGTAAATTAATAATGTTTAAAAACTTTAATTGGCTGCCTAACAACTTGAATAAATTAAATTGTGTTAATTTTTTATATCTGTAATATTCTAAAATGTATTGCCTTTATTGCTTCATTTGTTTGCAAAATATGAAATTAAGATTAAGCAGAATGATGCCATATATCAGAAAATTATATTTCCTAAAGTCTCCTCCTTGGTGATAGTTGTCATAATTCTGGGCACGGCAGGTCTAACAGAATAATATATTTCTCAAAGTAATATTTTCAATAACTCCAAACTCAGATGATAAGCAAATTTGTTTTATGTTATTGGAGCAGCTTGTCTATACGAAGCCCAGAAAAAAACTACTTAATCTTCTTAAACAAGGTTATAAAAGAAAATTATAGCTAGTCAGGGTAGCCTGTGGCTTCCTTGCCAACAACTTCTAAGAGAATAGTTATCTAAATAACTGAATTAGACAGACAATTCATCACTCATGGGGTCCCCTCCAAATATTCAAATATGTATGGCTTGATCCAACATAATGTGACACAAAATATATCAAATCTTTTTTATATCAAATCTGGAAATAAATCTTTCTTGGTGTAATCTAACCATGGTGATACTTTATAATCACTCAGGAGGCCGTACTGCAAGTACTTGGAAAGGAAGCATTGTTTCTAAAACTGGCAAATATCTTGGAGGTCATTTTGTTAAAATGCCTCATGTTAGGAACAATATATCTAAGAGCCAAAAAGTTGGTGACTTGCCCAAGGACACCAAATTTAAGCATGAATAAATCAAGAATAGCACCCAGCTAAGGTCTGAACCTGAATGTCAGCCAGAGTAGACAGAAACAAGGTTGGGTGGGTGAAAGAACCAATGGGTTAGAGTAAATCTGACTCCAGGAACAGAAAAAAAGACAAGAAGCAAAACAGTGAATGGGCTTAAGGAATATTGCCAGCAAGGTCCCACGGGGTTCTCCTGTTAGCATTGTGTAGCAGTTTGGTTCATTTTTAAAGTCCATGTGTTATTTCCACGGGGATGACTCTACCGACTCTAAACAGATCATAGGCGAGCCAAGGGATACACTAGCTTTCCTGGTGTGGGTTATTAATGCAATCCTTGTTTTTCCAGCCAGCTTATCAGTATCTGCCATCCCATGGCAAAGCTTTTTTGCTGCCCTCCCCCCTACATGACTTACACAAAGCCATGGAGATGATTGAATAGGAACAAAAGAACTTAGACACAACTAGAGTCAGGGAAATTCCCACTGAAGGTGGGAGTGTATATCTAACAGAGAAAACTTCATATACTGGCTAACAGCATCATATTTGGGAACCATGTAGCATGGTTTAAATCCCTGCTATGTCCCTAGCAGTTTGACTTTGAGCAAATTGTTTACCTTCACTTTGGTTCTTTACATTAATCTACAAAATGGGAGTGCGTAACAATAGGGCTGTGATGAATACTAAATAAGATCTATACAAAGTTAATAGTACCAGATACAATGTACGTGATATGATGATAACTAAGTGATTCCTATGGACTCTGTCTCACCATAGACACTTAAAAATTTGTTTTAAAAAATAACTCCATATTTTCATCTAGTAAGCTTCATCTATCCATATATAAAGTTTTAAAAAGACTATATAAAATTTGAAAAGCTAGTTCAGCCTCTATAGATGCTTCTTTATAAAAGAGGATTTTGGGGAAAGTGGATTTTGTTTATAATGAAAAGCAAAGGAATTCAAATCTAAATCGTTGGATTGATAAAAGAATGCAACGGGTCCTTTCGGTTTCAAAACCAATTTGGTTTTGCAAACCCTTAAGTGGGTTTGCAAACCTTGAAAATAAAGAAATAGGAAAATTAGCATTTATTGCCCAATTGTGTGCTAGTAACTGTTTTAAGTGGTTTAAAAATCACACCTCGGCCACTCCAAGCGCCTGGGCCGGCCAGCCCGCATCCCTACAGTGCCCGTGGCTTTCCCACCTGACCTCCTCGGACGGGCAGGCGGACAGCCTCACAAAAGGAGAAAGACCTCTGACGCAAATAAAAGGGAAGTTCATTTGGAATCTTTACTATGCAAAGTAGGAGCAAAGAGTGCCTGCTCTTTGGAGAGCAACCTAGAAAGCTTGGCTGGTGTTCTGGAAGCTGATCTTCCCAACTACAAGAGCAAGATCTTCAGGCTTCTTTGGACAGTTGCACGTCTGTTACCTGAGAAGTTGACAATTTATACAATATTAGTTGGACTGCTGAATGCCAACATTACAACATTGGAATTACAACATTGGTGGAGAGGTTGTAGAAGCCATGCTTCATCAACTTAAAGAATCTTTGAAAGCAAACAGTTATAATGAAGCTGTATATTTGGTTCGTTTTTTTAATCTGATCTTGTGACTTGTCACATTATTGCAGCCCCATCAGTGGTTGCTATGTTTAAAATTTTTCTAAGTGTAACTCAGGAAGAAGATGTACCTCAGGTGCGTCAGGATTGGGACCTGTATGCATTTCTGTCATCTTTGCCCTGCGTTGGGAAGGAGCTGTATGAGAAGAAAGACGCAGAGATGGACTGCATCTTTGCCAACACTGAAAGCTACCTTAAAAGAGGCCAAAAGACTCACGTGCCCATGTTACAAGTATGGACTGCTGAGAAGCCACATCCACAAGAAGAGCCCAGATTCAGAAATTGAAAAAGGATCACTGGCAGGAGCGGCACATCCTAAGGCCTTATCATGCCTTTGACAGAATCCTGTGTGAAGCAGAGCAGCACAACTTTCCTCCCTTCACACCACCTCCTCACACTGAAGATTCAGGGTACCTGATGCCATAGGTCATCTTCAGAATGTTTGATTACACTGATGGTCCAGAGGGTCCCGTAATGCCCAGGAGTCATTCAGTAGAAAGATTTGTAATAAAAGAGAATCTTCACTGCATCATTAAATCCCACTGGAAGGAAAGGAACACTTGTGTTGCATAGCTGGTGAGCTACCCAGGGAAGAGCAAGATCCCCTTGAACTACCACATAGTGGAGGTGATCTTTGCAGAGCTGTGTCAACTTCCAGCACCCCCTCACGTTGACGTGATGTACACAACACTTCTCATTGAACTGTGCAAACTTCAGCCTGGATCTCTACCCCAAGTTCTTGCACAGGCAACTGACGTGCTATATATGCGTTTGGACACGATGAATACCACATGCGTGGACAGGTTTATTAATTGGTTTTCCCACCAACTTCCAGTTCCATTGGAGCTGGGAAGATTGGTCAGATTGTCTTGTGCAATATCATGAAAGTCCCAAACCAAAGTTTGTAAAAGAAGTTCGAGAAAAGTGTATGAGGTTGTCTTACCATCAGTGTGTATTGGATATTGTTCCTCCGACCTTCTCAGCTCTATGTCCTGCAAACCCAACCTTTACAAGTATGGAGATGAAAGTAGTAATTCTCTTCCTGGACATTCGTTTGCCCTCTGTTTAGCTGTTGCCTTTAAAAGTAAAGCAACCAATGATGAAATCTTCAGAATTCTGAAAGATGTACCGAATCCTAACCAGGATGACGATGATGATGAAGGATTCAGCTTTAACCCATTAAAAATAGAGATCTTTATGCAGACTCTGCTACACTTGGCAGCCAAATCGTTCAGCCACTCCTTTCGTGCTCTTGCAAAATTTCATGAAGTCTTCAAAACCCTAGCTGAAAGTGATGAAAGAAAGTTACACGTTCTAAGAGTTATGTTTGAAGTCTGGAGGAACCGTCCACAGATGATTGCTGTTCTAGTAGACAAGATGATCTTCTGTACACAGATTAACTGTGCTGCAATAGCAAATTGGATCTTCTCTTCAGAACTATCTCATGACTTTACTAGATTATTTGTTTGGGAAATCTTGCACTTCACAATTCGTAAGATGAACAGACACGTTCTGAAAGTCCAGAAAGAGCTGGAAGAAGAGAAGGAAAAACTCGCAAGGCAACACAAACGGCGAAGTGATGACGATGACAGAAGCAGTGACAAGAAGGACGGGGCTCTGGAGGAGCAAATAGAAAGAGTATAGGAAAAAGTGGAGTCTACTCAGAGTGAACAGAAGAACCTCTTCCTGGTCATATTTCAGCAGTTTGTCATGGTCTTGAGCAAGCACTTGGTACGATGTGACACTGATGGGACCAGTGAATTAACACCATGGGACAAGAACGGTACAGAGCGGCTCCAGCAGATCTTTCTACAGCATCACCAAATAATCCAGCCGTACATGGTGACCCTGGAGAACCCGCCCTTCACTGCTGAGTTAGACCCTCATTATCCTGCCTGTGTTCCAGCAGTTCTATGCCCTGCAGGCCTAAATCTTCTTCTTCCCCTCATGTCAAGATCTTTAAAAAAGATCTCAAAACAATTTGTTTTATTTTTGATGGTTTTACATGCTTGCTTTTTTATAGCATCCTTTCACTTACTAAAGGAAACAGAGAGGACAGTGAAAAATATGGCATTCATTACCTGTAACTGCCCCTAAAAAGCAAATATTTCCTAATGATGATAATGTGATGATGACCATAGGCTCTGTTATATATGTGGCAGATACAACTTTTCTCTGACATTTTTTGTCCTTAAGGCATAAAAGATTAACTGAGGTATGTAAAACACTAGAGGTCAAGTTGGCAAAGTAGTATATAGAACTGGTGGGTTTATTACCAAGCAGCATAGCTTTTCAGAGATGAATAACCCAACATGGCTGAAATAAAACTAAAAATATGTTTTAAAAAAATAAAATCACACCTAATAAACAACTTGTGCATATTTTACAAACGTAACTGTGAGCGAGGAAAACAAGTCACAAAATATTACATAAAGTACTATTCCAATTATATAAAGATACAAATAGGCAAGATTACTATTTTTAGTGTTGTATATCAAATTGATTAAAATATAGATTTTTAAAAATCCATGGAAATGATTATCAGAAAAAGCAGGATAGTAATTACTTAAGGGGATGAGGAAGAGCGTGTATAACGGAGAAGGAATAAATGAGAGCAGGGGTCAGGACTGCTGACAAGACTGAATGTGTACTTTATAATCGTGCAGTATAGTCTACATTTATATTGATTCACTTTGTAGTATAGTATTACATTTCAGAATAAACACTAAACAACCACAAAAATTTAGGCGACATTAATTTCCAAAACTGACACAGTTTCCAGATGATACTGCCTTGCTAGAAATGCTAATAATTGTGGTCAATGAGATCTGATTCAACATGCATATCGAATCTCCATCTCAGCTACAAATGCCTAATGCCACGAGCAATTTGTAGACAGCAAATATAGAGCAAATTGGTGCTCAGCAGATGTAACTGACAAGTTTAATACAGATGGTAATGTTTCAGCACCAAATGAGGAATGAAACTTGTCAGAGTCGTGGTGTCTATAAAGGGGAATGATGCATGAAGCATTTCATCCTCCTCCTCATGTCTCGCTAAAACAATTTTCTAGCCTTTTAAATTGAGCAATTGATTTGGAAGCAATGTTTCAACTGTGTAGCCTTGTATTAATAGAAGTTAAGAGAGTAATGGGGCAAAATATGCTTAACGATGAGTCAAAAGTGAAACGAGTTTTGCAAACCTATCTTCTTTCAGTGGCAAATAATTAACTTCCTCTGAAAACTGAAACCAACTACACTAAGATGTAACTGAACGTCCATTTTTCAAGGCATCAACTAACTGAATAGGTTTATGGATTTCGTGGACTATTGATTTTTATGGAGGATTAAAGGCACATATTAGCTCTTTATTGAATGATTTATTGTATCCATCAACTCCCAAGTTTCCCAATAATTGTGAATTAGGTTTCTAATTGTATTTTCCAAAGATGGCTGCAACAGTATCTCCATTCACACATGCTCTTTTAAGATCTTGCCATTTCCCCACCATGACGTAGAATCTGATTGTCTCCATATGAAACTGGCTGAGCTTACTATTTGCAATAAATAAAATGTGGTAAGTATGAGGCTGTATGATTTTTGACGTTAGGTCATAAAATACAATACAGCGACTGTCTTACTTGCTGGAATACTCATTCTTGAAGAACTTCAGATGCCATATGAACCATCGACTGCCATGCGGCTGCCATGTTGTGAGGACACTAAAGCTATCCATCATATAAAGAGCACATGGCATGAGACTACATGAAGATAAAGAGATACCCAGGCAAAAGCAAGCTGGTTGCTACTTTAGTCCAACAACTGTGGATGTTGCAGCTCCATCCACCATCAGACTGCAATCACAATTCAAAACCAAAATCCTTCCCAAATTCATTACTCACAAAATTCATGAGAGATAATATAATATTTGGTTTTTGTCTTAAGTCACTAAGATTTAGGTCAATTTGTCACTTGGCAGTAATTAACTGACTAACTGGGTTATTCTCTCCATCTTCAGGGCTATTTGTCTTCATTGAAAAATTGTATACAATATTCAGGAGACTTCAAAACAAATATCCATGTGATATTTGTAATTGATTAGCTCAAGCTATTTGACCAACTCTAGGAAAAGTTCAATATTATGTGTTTGATTTCTGAGGTGGCCACTTAGGATCATTTTGATAAACCCCATGAATGCAGATGTTTGGTCCATGATATATAATCTGAGGTGGCATCAGCAAAAAGTTAAGGACCTTTTAAAATCCTCCAAAAAAGCAATAAGAACATTGGCAAAAATTGTCAGAATTAAATGTTTTAAAACTGTGGAAATTAAAGGTTTAAATCAATTCCATTATTTAAGAAAAATGGCTGAATCTTGGTAACAATAGTGAATTTTATGGCATTTTAATTTGCCTTATACTCACGCCCAGCTCGCATAGGAGCCTTAAAAACCAGTAACCTGCAATCATCCTGAAAATTAGCAGCCAGGCAACTACTGGTGGTGGCAAATGGATTTGTAATTCCTTCAAAATCCCATTCCTTAGAGGAATATCATTATTGGACCTGTCTTGTGGTTCACTGGCATATTTGTACACCACCTGCAAGGCTGACTTGATTGTGACCTGATGGGAGTTTGTCTAGTATAAACCACCTTTTTCCAAAGTGCGTTTATTGAAACAGTCAAAGGCAATTGTATAGCATCACAGTTGCCCGGGGTGGTGAATAACGGTTGGGACAAACAATATGTAATCCAAAAAGTTTTAAAGGAAATGGGAAATGTAATGCCCATAAAGCATTTTGAAAATCTCAGATATGTTCCTGAGAATCTCAGACACCATGTATGTAGGGCTGTGCACATGCCAGGACTGTTAGCCTGCTCAGAAAGGACCTAGAAAAACATAAGTTCTAACTTCTGACTAACCTTGAGACTGTGTAGGCAGGAAGTGAGGGCTAAGGCAGAGTTGTAACCCGCCTGACTGAAAGTTGAAGATTTACCCCAACACACACACACAATCCCTCAGCAAAGACAGACATCTCTGTCCAATTAGCTGATCATTAAGAGCACTGAGCAGATTTTAGTGGACACACACAGCAAAATGTATAGACTAGAGGAGTTTTAAAGTTTCATGCTGATAGATTCTTTTGATATCAAAGAGTCATTCCTAACTATGTGGTTTTTGGTTTGTTTGTTTGTGTTTGGTCTTTTTCCTCTTGTAAATGGTGTCTTTTTAAGTTAACATTTTTAGCTGTTTTTTTGTTTGTTTGTTTTATCAAAAAGAGCTATGCACTTATCTCTGTTAATCATTTTAACCACTTTTAATTATTCTTATTTTTAATAAGCTTTTTATTCAATCTGTTATATTTCCTAGATAAATAATTCTATAATTTGAGAATAATACCAATTTTAGTCCTCTTAAATGTATCTTTTCTTTTTTATCTTTTGTTTATGTTCATTGATACTTTGACAGAAGAATATTAAGTACTAATGGGGATAATGGTATCCTTGTCTTCTGGTTTATGGGGATGCTTCTAGTATTTTATCATTTTGCAAGGAGCTGATTTGAGTATATTCATAAGAAACTGTCATCTATCTTATTTTATTATTTTATTCTATTTATGAATCAAATATAGATATAAAACTTTGGCAGTTATATTTTTGGCAACAATAAGATGATATTATGTTATTGCATGTTAATTCATGTTAATAGATTTTTTTAACCTTGAATCATCTGTACCTTCTATTTTATATTGCATTATTTGTGGTCAAAGATATGGATTATTGTATATATACTTTTTTTTTTTTTTATAAAATTATAGTTGGCATTCATTAATGTTTAGCTTCTGGTGTACAATGCCATGATCAGGCATCCACAGTATCTCTGAGGTGGTCTCCCAAATAGGATGCCCAACAAAATCTTTACAACATTATTGAATAAGTTCCCCAAATTAATTTTAAAAAAAAACCCTTTTAAAAAAACCTATCGGAACTTTGTGGCCTAATATATGGTAAACTCTTATTAATAATCCACAGGGCTTTAAAAAAGAATGGGTAATCTATTTTCAAAGTATAAAATTTGATCCACATCTAATGTATCAACCTTATTCATTTTCAAATCTTAGTGATGATATCCTGTTTTTTATATTTATTTTTTTATAATCTGACAGAGGTAAGGTGAAGTCTTCTTCCATAATTTTTGTTTCTGCTCATTTCTCCTTGCATTTTGTAGACTTTTCTTTATGTAGTTGGATACTATGCTATTTGCTGCATTAAAAAAAAAAAATCATGATGGACATTTCCTCACTATGGATTTTATCCTTTCTGGTTACAATGTGTCTCTGCTGGTTTTTGTTTAATAGCTTTTGGCTTGAATTCCACTTATCCAATATTAATATTGGGACTGTAGCTTCATTTTGTTTATATCATCCCCTCTCCATTAATCTTTATAATTTCTTCCTTTTACTTTCTACATTTGTACATCATTTCTAATGAGTTATATTCAGGATATAGTTGGATTTTATGTTTGATTTGATTTGAGTTATTTTATTTGATTTGAGTGAATTTAGAAGTGATGTTTTAATTGTGTTATCTTGTTTTATGTGATATTCTTTACTTTTTCTTCTGTTTTGTCACTTTACTGCATGGGTCATCCTCCCTCTGCCCCCTCCCAAACATACACACTGTAGAAATTTGGAATGCATTAATTTTGTGTTTGTTTTTTGTGATTAATTTTATAATTGTAAATAGTCTACATTACTTTTGATTTATTAACTTAAAATAAGGTAGTATATATGCACAATAATAATTTCTAAATTGGCTTCTGGATTTTCACTCTTATCCATAACTATAGTTTACTTTATGAAACTTTTCTTCATGGGTTATGACATTTACATTCCTTTCTGCAATGAAACTTCCCATAGCCTTTGCTCAGAAATCCATGTATAATGGAATCCATACTCACCATTGACTATGAGTATTTGACCATTTTTCCCATTTTTTTGTTCATTTAGTATGCTTACATCTTGGTTAGCTGGATTTTTTTCATTAGGTAGTTTCTTCAAAGAAAAAAAAAAAACAAATCTTATGCATATTCCCTGTGCCTATACATGTTTGAGAATACCTTTGTGGAATGCAAAATTTTTGGACAACATCCATTTTTGCTTCAAAATTCCAGCAGTATTTTACTAACCTCTGAATTTTAACATTGCTGCAAAGAAATCTGAGGTCAACCCAATTTATCTCATCTGCACAGGATTCATTTTTCTGTTTAAATGACAGTGAGATTATTTCTATTGTCTTGATATTAAGAATTTCATCAGGATATTTTGAAGAGTTGCTCATTATGCATTACTCTTTCCCACCAAACAGTATACCCCTTAAGACTGTACATTCACTTCTTTCTTAATTAAGAAAGAATTATCATTTTAAAAATAATTTTATGTCAATTCATTCTAGGCTCATCAAATAGCCATGTGTTGGATCTCTGTTTTCTATTGTGCACTTTCATAATCTTTTTAGAATTGCACTTATATTTTTTTCTTCCACCTTATTCTCTGGATTTTATTTTAAAAAATTCTTTGTATCATAGGTTTTTCCTACCACTTCTTCAGTTTTTGCATCAATATGCTTCTTTTTCTCCTAATCTTCCCTTCTGATTAATTTTGTTGTATTATCAACTTACCTTTTTGCATTTCATGTTCATTTATTTCTTTCAGAGGAGAAACGTGTTACAAGAAATTTTCTTGCTTCCAAGGGTACACTGACTTCCTGAGTTGAGTATCCAGTATTTCCTTCCTTCTTTTCCTTCTTCCTTCCCTTCTCCCCATCCTTCTTCCCTCCCTTCCTTCTTTCTTTTCTTTCTTCTTCTTCTAATTTTGTAGCCTGTTTGCATGATTCCATGTCATTTTGCTTAATTTTACTCTTCTGTTCTGAGAGTCATCTTTCCTGGACAAGATTTGCTCTCTAACCTTTCCCTTTATACTCAGTGTTCTGATGGTCTGACCCATAAGGCAGTCCAGCAATGGACTCCTTTATTGTCTAGCTTCCTATTGAAATTGACCAATGGTGAGCCCTGCAGAAGATTGCAAGGGAAGAGATCAGGACATTTATTCCTGTACATTTGTCACAGATTGGCTTCATTCCTTGTCTGAATACCACAGTTCCTTCCAGGCAGCCTTCTCTCCAGTTTTGATAACCATTTATTCATTTCTTTTGTCACTTCAAGACTTGCAGTAGGAACAATTCCAACGTTACTAGTTCCGAGGCACTACATGGTATGTTTATCCTCTACCCACATTTCTGCTATAGTCCTTTTATTAAATTCTCTGCATATTACCCACTTTGAATGTGCCATCTATTTCCTTCTGGATGCATTAACTAGAACAAAGAGTGCTCCCAGTTTGTTTGTTTTTCTGTTTGTTTGTTTTAAGTGTGCACTGATGCTGTAGACAGGGAAATAAGACTCTGGAAAACTATTGAGTTCAGCAGCATCACATTTGCTCAAATGATTACTGGTGGTCAGGTGGAATACAGTGCAGGTGGAGGCAAAGCGTTGAGAGTGCAAGTGACTGGGACACTTAGTCCTTACGGCAACGGTAGTTATGGTAAAGTGGGTCAGCTAGCTTCTTCTTATAGTCTTACATACCCAGTGAGAAGAAGAAATTGAAATCTATGAATATTCAATTGAGAATATATTGGCTTAATGACTGTTAACTCATCCATGACAACCTTGTTGATGAATGAAAAGCCATTACATATTTAGATTATACATAAATTCCTGGGTTTTTTAAGAATTCATCCCATCCCGATACAATATAACTAATAATTCTCAGAGATAGATAAATATATTAATTGAAAAATAAAAACATGTTTGTGTCAGAAATAAATTAGAATTGGAAAGTAAATAAACATAAGTTGTAAATAAAATGCAATGTTCTGTAAGTTTATTGTACTCACCAAAGGAGGAGGGAAAGACTTAGGAGTGGATGCTGGACAAGGGTTTAAGGGAGTCGTTGTTTGGAAGGTGATGGAGAATCAGATTGATTGATGTTCAGAAAGGCATTCGATAGCAGAATCAGGTGTGCTTATAATATTCTTTCCCTTGAGAATATGACACTGGAAGAAGCATCTAATGGGGAAGGCTTTGGCATTTCTGTAAAGGAATGGAATCTTTGTTTTTAAAAAACTGCTTGTTATTAATAAAACATATGGAAATAGTGTTCCTTCCTGAAGCAAAGAAAGGGTTTAGAAAATGCATAGTATTTATCACTCTCACTCGGTCTACACAAGCAGAACCATACCTTTTAGGATCATCCAAACATGGTATGCCGTTCAGATGTATTCCATGTAACGGTCTCTGACTGGGTCATGTTCACTAGTATAACTTAGTTGGTATATCTTTGTCCAAAATGTTATTGTTGAGATATTACTTGTCATAGCATATTTACTATTTTATTTAAGTGAAAGAATAGTTATTATACTCACACTGTCCATCACCAAGACAGAGGTACAACACTTCTTGGATTTTTTAGATAGGGAGGCGATATGTACCACATTTGGACATGAGGCTCATTGGACCCATTTTTTAGGTTATCTTTAAGGCTGCCCTTTTGAGTGGGGTCTAGAATAAGAAAGAAATCTACAGCCAGTCAGGTTCTGGCTGTCATCTGAGTTGCCTTGCTACTTGGGCCTTACGATCTACCAGACCCAAAAGTTCTGGCATGCTTCTGGGCAGAAGAGATATTTTATGAAATCTCTGGCAAGTCCCAATAGGACAACTCATAGAGTTTTTTAAGGTAAGGCCATTTCATTCTCATACAACAGAGAGTCTCTATTAGAAAAGTAACTTGCAACTTGCTCCTGGTTGCTAATAGACTGAATACTTGATTATGGAACATCAAGTGATTATGCAGTCTGAATTACCTATCATGCACTGAGTATTATCTAATCCACTGAAACATTGAATTGGATGTACACAGCTATGTTCCATTATAAAAGAGGAATGATATTTGTGACACCATGACTGAGCAGGCTTGGCAGGCACAAATAAAATGGCATGAGTAGGTAGTTCTATTTTACCTCTCCTTCTGTTGTGCTGTCTCTCCCTCATTCCATGAGTGTGAACTCAGGGTAAGCTCATTATGACCAGGTAGCAGATGAGGAAATAGCTCAGGCTTGGTTTGTAGATGAATATGAATAGCATGCTGGCACCAACTAGAAGTAGAGAGCTATTGCTTTCAACTCTACTCAGAAATGGCCCTCAAAAAAGGAAAAAAAGTGGCCATGACATGGTGCCTTCTTTTTATAGCCAGAGTGCAAAGATTTAAGAATCAAATGTTTGAGGTGGAAGTGACTTCTGTCACTATTATACATAAAGCCCACATAAAGAATGTTTGCTTCTTGTTCCCAACAACTTTGGGCTTGGGAGCTTTGGAGGTCCCAGTGCCAATCATGGGAACACTTTTTCCAGGCATCTGTGTCCATAGTTCTGATGAATTGTCACTATTTTCTCCCCACCAACATTTTGGGCTTCTTGTATTGCTGAGCCAACACGCAGAAAAATAAACGACTATTCTGGGCAAAATGGCTAGATTTTATTACAAGATAGGATTAAGGTTGATATTACACAATGTGAGCAAAGGAGGGTTATGTTTGGAACTCATACGGTTTTCTGGTAGTACCATTTAGTATTTTCTTTGCAAATAGCCCTAATCAGTGGAAAATCATGGAAACCCAAGACTCAGATCCCAAGTGAATGAAGGATTGGGTCACCACACTAGTAAAATATTCCAACCAGCCAAAGTACTAGCATAGGACAAGCAATACATAGAATGCGTGAAGGACAAAGACATCTTTAATTAATACCTTACATTGCATGCATGACCACCTATAGACCAGCTAGCCATAGGGACTGCAACTTCACTGTCCTGCCAGATCTCTGGCTAATACATCATATTTAACATGGACATTTCTCTTTGGATTTTTAATTTTCACAAACAAAGCATAGCTGGACCTCCTTGAATACCTGCATAACTTATCAGGGCATTGTTTTTGTTTTCCTTTCAGTCCTGAGTTTAAAGGCTGGGTATTGATGGTGGTGTTACCTCTGCTTTCCAGTTGTCTCTGGATGGGGGAATCCTAACTGGAGCTAGGACTAGCTGTGGTTGATGGATTGAGGGAAAACTTTTCCTACACAGGTTTAAATTTTCTTATAATGGAGTTCGTTTCACCTACTTTGTAATCATTTAGCATGTTGCTTTGGTTGAGGTGTTTGTCAGCTGTGAATATTTTCCCCAAATTCAGGAGTTCTAACAATGCAATTTAACACAGGGCTTTTGCAATGTAACTTAAACACCATTTTCCCAGAAGTCAAACTCATTGTCAGGCTATGTAGGAGAGGGGGAAAAATGGCTGAATTTTCTGTGAAACATAAGAGTTTTATTTGCTGTGTTCTTATTGGACGTGAGGAGTCAGGTTTGTATGAGAGATTACCTTCACAGAGTTCATACGTGTTTTGTTATTGGTACTTACTATTTGTCAATTCCTGCTGGTTATTGGGTAAAATTGGCCTTTCTCCTTTTTTTGTATCCTCTCAGACGTATAAACTCAATATATTGACAAGATAGGAAACCAAAAATTGTGTAAAGATACAGTTAAAAATCGAATAGGCAAATGAGTGGAATAAAAGTTGTCAAAATGTGTCTTCCCCAAAGTAGCCCTATGTCATCTGGGCCTTTTTCCAATTATTAAAAGTATTCCATAGCACACAGAAAATATTCCCAATTGATTTCATGATGGTAGAGTAGTCATGATATTGAAATCATTATGCACTGTGTCGTTCATCATTGGAAAATATTATATGTGTTATCTCATTTCGCAACTCAACTGGAAGTATTAAATAATATTTTATGCAAAACTTTTAGATGAGAAAAGTAAAGTTTAAAGAGGTTGAGAAACTTAAGAGTGTGAGTCAGTATGTCACCTTAGGTATACTTAATTTCAAAGACCTAATTCTTTCTCCTAAACAACACTGTATTCCCATGTAATACAGTGGACTATTCTCTCATTCTTTAAATTCTCTCCTTTTCTTGATTTGTAAGCTGCCAAACTGTTCTGGCTTTCTTTTTATCTTTTTTTCTTCTTATCTCACTCACTGTTTCATCTTTTTTTCCTGTCCCTTTAATGTTTATGTTCTCCAGGATTCTCTTTAATCTTTATATATTCTTACGGTGTAAATCCTTCTAGACCATCTTATCTCAATTACTATATTTTATTTATGGTGTCAGGATA
The DNA here is from genome assembly GCF_964194185.1 of Rhinolophus hipposideros. NCBI lineage: Eukaryota > Metazoa > Chordata > Mammalia > Chiroptera > Rhinolophidae > Rhinolophus > Rhinolophus hipposideros. The sequence goes on from NC_138068.1 coordinate 28,151,597, forward strand.
AAATTGTTAAATATTAGCCAAAGATTACCACCCCTATTTTTCTGATGTACAGTTTTCCTCTTTCTCTCCACCTTAATATTCCACCAGAAACATTCCATACATAAAAGGGCATCCACTACGTGATGACACATTGAGAGGAAAAAGTCAAATTCTTGCTTTGAATTTAAAAACAACCTCCTGAAACTCATATCAAGATAGTAGTATTAAAAGTCTAGCCTATTGATTAGCAAGTCAGATATTTTGTAGCTCTAAAAACAAGACCTGAAGGCAAATTAGCACCGAGAATATGCCCTAAATAATATTGCATAAGAAAATTGATAAAACACCTGTGCTGCCCCTGAAAATTAAATAAAGGTTGGACTGAAAGGGAATTTCAGAGAGGAAGAGGGGAGCTTAAACATGCGTGAGTTATTAAGATGGAATTAGAGAATCTGCCTCCTGAGTGACTCCTGGAGCATGGGCTAAAGAACAGAAAGTCTGCTCCCAGATCAAGCAGAAGCTGGGATCCTGAGATTACAGCAATAGAAAATACCACACAAATGTCCTCTATACCAGCAGGATCTATAGAGATGGAAGGAAGACAGGTAGTATGTAATGAAGTTGTTCTCTCTCACACACTCTGGTTTCCTGATGTCTCAGAGAGATGTGGGGAAAGATGTAAATGTTTCCCATGATGGAAGACGCATGACAGAAGACCTAAAGAATCCTGATGTTGTGGACAAAGAGAAGATAAACAGCCTGGTAATGAGACCACTATATCATGAGATTTGTATGATTTCTTGCAGTTGAGGACATTTTGGCAAAAAGCACCACAAATAGAAGGTGATAACCAAAGGCAGGTGTGGCATTATAGAAGATACAAATAGAGAGAAGAGGACTTCACCTGACCAGATAAGTACTCTACACTGACATAACACAAGCCATCTAGTAAGATCTCTCATAAGGGAGGAAAGGAGAGTTGTGGGAGAAATAGACTCTGACTCTTCAGAGAGAACTGAGAAGTCACACGGACACACGGGCAAGTTTTAGGGAAGAGACTACAGGAGTGATGAGAAATTGGAGCCATTCAGTACTCATCCAATCACTGGAGGGAAAGGAAAGGATGAGTGGGAGAAACTGGAAGGCCTGCCAGAAGTGGTAGTACATCAGGACTTAATTAAGGAATAAACAGTAATAAAGAACAGTGAACATTTTCAAATGGAGAGATCAAAAATTTTTCAATTTCCATCTCCCATTAGGAATCTAGATCTAGAGGAAATCTTCAAACCCATTCAGTTCACTCCTAATTAAATATGCATTAGGAAAAATTCATATCCTCTGCCTCCCTCAGAGTTCTCATTGTCAATTTTTCCCTAACATTAAACAGTCATTATTTGTTTCCTTTAAGCATATTCTTTGCTCTGCTAAGCCAGAGAAAAGTAGGTCTGTAATCCTCCATTGACTCAAAAAACCATTTCCCTTTTCGATTGGCTATACCAATTTTTTTAACTACTCTAGTTCCCAGAAAGATGTCTGAAAAACTTTGATTATTTATATAAAGTTGCCTAATGCATCAAAAAATTTGCCCAAATCCTTTCTAGATGCAAGAAGTAAAATTCGTCATGGTATACCAATAAGAACCTGATCACTGTGGTGAGAAGTTGAAATATTACTTCCAGTTTTGCTCAACATACTCTCCTTTACATAACCTAGGATGAAGTTAACATATTAGTGGTCTCATTACCAGGGTGTTTGTAAAACTTAGGATTCAGCCTGGCTCCTGGATCCTTTCCTGTTATAATTTCCCCTGAAATTACGTATCATCTTTCACTAATTAAGAGTGAAACATTGACTTAACCTTCTGTTTCCAGATTCCAGTTAACTTACAGGCAGCCATGCTGAATTATTTGTTCTATGACCCAAATCCTGAAAAAAAAAAAATAAATAAAGGCTGATATTAATTTTGATAGAGAAATCTCTTTGGAACAATTACTTCCACACAATCTTACAGGAACCACTTTGCTCGTTTTCTGGAGAATAGTACCTTTACTATAGTTTAAAGTTCCTTCAAGTGTGTGTCTCTCAACTCCAACTGAGAAACGAATGGCCTAAAAATGTCTTTTGTCTAGGGAAGAAGATAGCACATTAAAAAGATTTTTAAGTTATTGGAAAGAGTTGGAGAAGAACGGTGTTTGGGAGGAAGCAGCAATAGAGAAGGGATGATTTCTGAACTGAATTTTTAAGAATGAGCCAAGTAAAGAATGGTGAGGAAACTTCAAACATGGAAATCAGCGTGTGCAAAAGCATAACATGAAAGATAACCTTTTTTTCTAGATTGTTATATTGAAGGTTTCAGCATTAGGTTTTTGAATATTGGACCAGCATTGCATTTCTGGAATAAAGCCACTGAGTTGTGGTGTATTATGCTTATTATATCATTATTCTCTTATACATTGCCAGATTTTTTTGCTAATATTTTGTGAAGGGCTTCTATGTCTATCTTAGGATATTGGTATATACTTTACTTGAATTGCCTTTATCTGGTTTTGGTATTAGGTTGATGCTGCTCTCATAAAATGAGTTGGGATGTGTTCCCTCATCTTCTATTTTCTAGAAGAGGATGTCTAGAATTGATATTATTTCTAAAATTTGTATAGAATTCACCAGTAATACCATCTTTTAAGTTGAAATAGCCATATGTTGCTAGTGACTACTATAATTCATAACATAACTTTTAGAGGTATGAGGTAACATCCTTGAAAGTCTCAGAAGGCAAGCAGAGGGAGTGACTATGATAGAGAGAGTGTGAATTTTGGATTAGAACGCTCTAAACTGAGTTCCCAGCGTAGTTAATTCTACTCTAATAAAGGTAAGAATTAGTGATGGAAATACCAAACTACCTTAATGAGCCATGACAGAAGGTCTGCTCAAATCTGTATTTTGTAATGCATTAACTGACCTTAAATGGGAGTTTATCTTTGTTAGATACTATCTTATTTAGCTGGGCACTCATTCATATCTCTTAATAGAATTTCATTTTCCCCTTCTTCCGCCTCCCCCCACACTCTGGTTCAAGCCATTGTTTCTCAGTCTAGTTGTGAAAGACACAGCTCCCTGGCCCATGCTGGTATTATGGGCCTTGCACTGAGGCAGTCGGTTGGCCGCTGCAGCCATTCGGCCACTCATAGAAGCTCTTGGCTGCTGCCAGCTGCTCCCACTGGATGCTGGCCACTCACGCTGGCCACCTGCTGCTCCTGGCAGCACACAGTAGGTAGTCCACGGCAGCACACAGCAGCCTGCGACCACTCACGATGCCTGCCGGCCACTCATGCTGGCCGCCGGCCACTCCTGGCAGCATACGGTAGCCCATGGCAGCACTCAGCAGCTCACACTGGCCTTGGGCTGCTCATGGCAGTCCAGCTCCAGGGAGAGCCATTGTTCACAATCTTAGCTGTAGAAGGTGCAGCTCACTGGCCCATGTGGGAATTGAACCGGTGACCTTGGCATTAGGAGCACAGTGCTCCAACTTCCTGAGCCACCGGGCCGGCCCTGTTAATACAATTTTGAGTCTTGAATATGTCATCCAAACAATTAGCTATTCTTCCAGTTTTGTATCATGTATAAACTTAATAATCTCACCACTTAATGCCTTTCTTGAAGAGTTTTATAAACTTGTTGAATGAGAGAGACAGGAATATATCCCTTTATAATAGCATTAGAATTCTTCATTGAAGTGGGCCCTTTTCTATTAGAGAACCTCAAACCATTTTTTATTTTTTATTTTTTTCCTTAATGATATCAGGGAATTCTTGATCAAATACCTTGTTGAAATAAAAACGGTATATATGATATGTTCTTAAACAGGCTAATATTATACTTAAGTAAAGAAATGAGATAAATTTGATAGAATTTGGAACAAAGAGGTAGTATTATCCCAATTTACAAATGAGAAAACTGAGACACAATGAGATTATTCAGGATACTTAAGCCAAATAGTTAGGAAACAGTGGACCAGGAAGCAGAAATCAGGAACATCTGACTCAAAGATCTGTGACATTTCTGCTAGACCACTGTAATAGGCAGCCTTTAAGATGCCCCCCAATGATCCCTGTCTCCTGGTATTCACAACCTTGTAAAATCCCCTTCTCTTGAGTAACTTGCTTCTGAACAACAAAATACAATGACACAACCCTCGAAGCAGGTGTACATGATGTTTAGTCCAATTTGAAACTTGAAAAAAACTGATGTTTACAGGACTTATGTGATTTCTGAAATTCACTCTTGAAATTCATTTAATTGTATAGTTGAATTGGGATCAAATCTACACTTTGTATTTTCAGAATTTGTGTTCTCTTCACATGTACTAACTCTACCATGCTGCTTATTATGAGATCAAATTTAAAATTTCAGAGGTGCTCATTTGTTATGCAAATTCTAATCTTTGGTACATATATATCTACATTAGCCCCTTCCATCTAAGATTCCTCTGTAGTGTTTCTTGTTATGCATTACAGAACACCTTTCTTCTTTGTTGTGTCTATTCCCTTTCCTAGAGTTGAGTTTTAGGGTTTTATCTATATGAAGCAAAGTGTTAGACTCATGTGCATGTCCATAACGACACGTGTTCTTTGTACATCTGCTACACAGTCGAATACTCTAGCAAGATCAATGGAAATTATGTTTGGGGACTTTCTCAGTCACTTAAGATATCACATGGATGTAGACTGGACCCTTGAGGGGATTTTTATTTTTTTTTCCCACCAACAAACCCTTTGGTAGAGAAGCTTAGGGAGAGAGTCCTGGAGGTCAGTTTCAGTCAGAAGTGTAATCTACACAAACAACATGCCAAGAAATTGGAGCTTAACCACTAGTCACATGGGTCACTAAGAAGAGAAACCCATGAAAGTGCCATTGGATATCCCAACTGAAAATGCTAGAGCAGCTTTTTGTCTGATTTGAGGGTCTATCAGTAGAAAGGACGTGGCAAGGCAAAGTGAGAGTTTGTGCTCTAGGGTTGGAACAGAGCTACTCTCCTGTTTGTGACAGTGTGTTCCTGAAAACTAGAAGCAGGCACTGAACTTACCTGAACAAGGCCAGATGCAATCAATTCAGTATGTGTTTAAAGACTATTCTAGGTGCACAGTTTGAATATCTATTTACATTTTACAGCCCTACTTCCCTTTAACTTCTGACTCCTCACGGCTATAGAACATTGAATTGGGCTTCAATTAATGTGGTTAAAGAGTTTAATTAATGTGCTTAAACTTAATTATATTAGAAATCTAGGCAGAACCTGGTTTTAACTAGTCTCTTCTTCTCCACTTTTTGTATACCAGGTGTTATTTTTTTTTTAGTAACTCTCATGAAACAGTACAGATCTCATAGTCTACAACCAAGTTTCTTTTGTTCTTTTCTTTTTTGGCTGGAGACAGTAATCTATGACCAACCTCAACACATAAAAATGAGAAGCTACTTTTGTGTTGATGCTTTTTTCCTAAATGATCTAAGTGACTAGGGCTATGGCAGAGAGCTTGTTCCACCAAGGCCAACTTGGTAGCAGGCTACCTTGATGCTATCAATTCTGCATTCCCAGCTGGTGTCCCTGTGTAGTTTTAATAGGACACCCTGCACGTGGCCCTTACAAACTCCCCACTGCTTGCAAAGGTGGATTACAAGATGCAAACTCACTGAAATACGCCAAAGAATATAATGGTCTCTACAGAAGATCCGGCTGTGTCAACTAACAGAAAGTTCCAGCTGTGGCAGCCGTTGGAACAAAGGGAACTCTTGGCTTAATGTGGAGTGCATGCTTCTGACATTCCAGTTCAGGCAAGAGATAAATAAAGCTATTACAAAGTCCTTGACCAGATGTGTCTGACATAGTCTCAAATGTGTTTGCACAGAAACTTCGCTATCAACGTGGCTCATTCTTACAGCAATGGACATCTGTTCCTGAAGACTAATGGAGGTCCAGTCCATAATCACAGAAAAGAGCTGATCTGGCTGGCCTCTTTCAACTGCCTTTTCCCTGGCTGCTCTTGCTCACATTAATCTGCATAGTCTCAGTCCTGTGTGGCTCCATGATTTATTTAACACAGAATCTGAATGCTTCTGTGTCATGGAATCAAACTCTGCCCGAGAGTCAAGGACTTCAAAATTTCCATTTGTTTTCCAGGAGCAATTGTGCACATTCCCCGTAGATAACTTGACACTGTTATGCCCTGTCACAGTTTACATCTGTCTTTGACTTAATATTGTTCCTAAGGTTGGCTATTGATCATTGTTCTCACATGAATCCTTCATTACTCTAATTGGAACCATTTATAAACACATTCCTTGGACAGATGACAAAAGGTTCTGTGATGGACAACTTCTTATTCAAAACAGCTGCCCAATATGTAAATCAAAAGCTGTTAAAGATCGTACAGAGCTGAGAACAATTATACAAGGTTCTAGCCTGTTGTGAATTAAAATGACTGCATTAGAGCTTAAGAGAATTGTAAAGGGAGTCTTTCTTTTCAAGAATGCCAGTTCAAATTCAGCTCAAGTCATTGACATGTAATATCGTATGAAAATAATGTAAAACAAATCAATGCTCTCAGCTTTTTTGTTAATAGACAGGTGTAAATACCTTCCAAAAGCAGTTTACTGCAGCCAATCCTTTGGTTACCTTATCTGAAAACACAAGGACTTAAAGGTATAAATTAAATTAAGGAACTACTTAGAACTGATTTTAAATTTCAGAATTTAGAAATTAGAAACTTTTAGGCACATTATAAGATTTTAGGCACATTATAAGATTTTCTTTAAGTTACTCTTGTTCTGCTTACACAGACACAACACACACACACATAGTTTCTTCTTCACCTTTTTATTTGAAGATAAAAGTCAAAACTGTGTAACCCTTTAGAGGACTGTGGAAACAACAATAACTAATATTTATTGACTTTGCTATATGTAATTACTGTTCTAAGTACTACAATAAGTACTAGCTCATTTATTCCTTACACTAACTCCATGAGGGAAGTCCTATATTATCCTCCAATC